>NC_040020.1:1178668-1246676 GCF_000972845.2 Larimichthys crocea
AAGTGTGACGCTGAAATAACGTACAGAAGAAGTTCTACTTTCGCTCAGGTGTTTTGCAGCTTGTCCTCACGTTGTACGTGTCTGTAACTGAGTTGTGGTTGAAAACTAGTATTCTTCTCTTAGACTCATCATGAGCATCATGTTCGTACGGAAATTGCAAACTTAAAACTCTATGATCTGATTTCTTTTAAATCAAATTTTGAAAAGACCTGGAGATGAACTGGTGTCATTGCTTTAACTGATCGTTGGATTTACTAGCTGAACTATCTGTTTTGCTTTCTGTCTGTTGTTAGTTTGTGCACGGCCCGTCTTGGTCAGGACTCCCTTGGAAAAAAAAAAAGAGGAAACTTAAACCTCAGTGGGATTTCTTGGGTAAATAAAGGTTAAAAGAAAACGAAAGTAAGCAGACATGGACTACCACTGTTTAAAAAATGAAGTTATTGAGTTATCAAAAATAAGTTATCGTTGTGTATTATCATGACACCATCATGTGGTAATGTTTACAGTGTGGTATGTAAAATTACCATGATTCACGAGTATGGAGGAAACCTTTCAATTGATTGAGGAAGTTGTTCATCTGCGCGTTACGAGTCAGCTGATATATTCTCTCAGATGTTTTGACGTCGGTTTGTTTTTATCTTATCTGCGTTGTCAGCGCTGGGTTTAAGTGTCAGAGCGGGTCTTTTTTTTTCTCACGTTTGGAGATTGGTTGTGTATTTTAAAATCATGATTTCTCTGCAGTTATCCTGTTTGATTGTTTTGTTTTTTGTGTGTGTGTGTGTTTGGTGCAGAGAAGAAGCTTCTCGGGGAAGGAGAGGGGGGTGTGTGTATTCATTTGTGTACATATGTGAGCACAAATGAAGCAGCACACTCATGAACACACACACAACACACACACACACACACACACACACGCAGGCATGCGCGCAAAGTATCACGAGTCCAGATGGGAGTGGAGTGGATCAATACACAGACAGTGGGTCTGGTTGATATCTCTGCTGAATGAGTATCTCTCTCTCTTTTTCTCTGTCTGTCTTTTCTCCCCGTCTTACTTCTTTCCCCCCTCTACAATCCTTTTTCATTCTCTCTCTTGTCTACTACATGCAAACACACAAAGACAGACACACACACACACTTACATACACACTGCACACCGCAGACGCACACACAGTAATGAACACCTCAAAATCCAAAGCACGATCCTTCCTATGGCCTAGTTTTAAAAGCCTCCAATGTCACGCGAGTAAAAAATAGACTGATGGAAAACAATATTGAGATCTGTGGTAACAGAACTAGCCCAAAATCGGCACACGGGCAGGATCAGTGCGAGGCGGTTTTGGCATGGATTTAAGTCTGAAGAAGATAATCTCGCTTGGCCATTCTGGGCTCACACAGGTGGCTGCGTTTGAGCTCCCCGGGGTAAAGGCACACTCCTTAGTGGTGATCCAGGGGTCAGAGCACTCAACTGTGAGCACTAAATAGATTGCAGAATCTTAGTATGGTCAGTGTGGTTACCATTAAGAGGTTGCAGGTTTATGTAATCATCATTTAAAGCTGGATTTGGTGTTGATTTGCCTCAGAAATGCTCAAATCTTAACAAATGCACTCCAAAATAAATATATCTTTAAATATTTGTTGCATTACTGATGTCTAAATATTGCTGCAACCAGAGAACCACGTACGTATGCACGTGGACATCTGTTTTAGAGACAACGGCAACATCACAGCAAACATCTTTTTGATTTCACCGACAAAGAACCAGATGAACCTGAACGAAAAAACTAGAAGTATCCCAGCATCTTTGAGCCGAACGGAAAATGATACTGCAGAGATTTTCTAGATAATTCATTCATTATCCGTGAAGAACGTGACAACAGCTGGATGGACAAGTATCAGATGAAACACAGACTACAAAGGGTTTAGTTTGGCGGCTGTGATAAAGCTTTTAAACATCGTTTCATGTCATGTTTTTATTATTAAGATGACGTTATTTTGTATGTTAATTACTCCAAATTTAAGGTGACTTAAAACGGCAGCAGTATTTTCAATTTTGGCAACCAAAAGTTGATGCTTGGTTGCCAGCCTGGCAACCAATTTAAAGAAACAGGTTGACAGGTTAATGACTCTGGCATCGGTTTGAACTTCAAAATACTTTATAAGTTTTATGGTCCTCTCATTGTTTGAAGGTTTCTGATCTGTAATCACAACTCTACCCGTTTTATTTAGACAAAGTTTGTGTACGGCCGCTTGTTCTATAACAAATAGAAAGATTTGTGTTGGTTTAAGTGCCGAAACACAGCTATCTAATCTCACCTGCTTCAGTTTCTTCAATATTTAAAAAGTAAAACAGTTGCTTACATTTAATTTTGGGGTCAAGAACACACTGGAAAGATTCCTCGCGTGGTGGACCACAGGGACAGAATTCACACGCACGCGAATATTTGACAGCTCAGTTAAATAAATGTAAGAGACGGCGCTCCTAATTATACCGGGGGTGTTTTTAAGCCTCTAAATTTAAATTCGATGTAATTCGATTGTACTTTTGCACCTGAGCTGTGCCCTCTTTAATTTCTGGACCCTGGTGTGTGTTCAGGGAAAGATGGCAAGGTTTCAGAAACAGTGTGTTCGAGAATCTCTTTTGTTTGGACTGGACTAATTTCCTCCAGATCATTCGGCGCGGATCGTCTGAATCTAAAACCGTTTTACTCGTGTTCCAGTCACACGCAGTGACGATCGGTTATAACGGTCATTGCTGCTGCTGCGTCTTTCCTGTTGTCTTTTGTTGTTTCATTTGCTTATAGGAGGCCTAAACGCAGTTTGTATCGATCCATTAGGTGGCCATCAGCTTATTGATCAGTCCCTGACCTGATTGATGTGAAGTTTGGCCAGCAGGCCGATTGATTAAATGATAATCGCGTGTGTGTGTGTGTGTGTGTGTGTGTGTGTGTGTGTGTGTTCTCTGCAGGCGCGGCTGTGGAAGGAAAAGGAAAGGGACACCCGTCAAAGTCTTTGTTACACACACAGAGGAGGAGAGCGTGCCTGAACACAGCTTCAGCCCAGGTGTGTGTGTGTGTGTTATATCTGCATGCCATATTCTCACCGCCATCAGCCGTGTGTGTGTGTATGTGTGTGTATGCATGTGCATCTGTCTGTGTGGCTGTGTGATTGGTATGGGGGTGGAGCGTGTGCAAGTGAGTGTGACCTACTTTTGTGCATGTGTGTGTGGTGTGTGTGTGTGTGTGTGCTTGCCTACATATGTGCTGCAATGTGCATCCGTGTATGTACTCCAGGAGATGAGGTGATGACCTGCGTGTGTGTGTGTGTGTGTGTGTGTGTGTGTCCTTGCATACTTGTGTGTGAGCCTTTCATACTGACTGTTGCTGCGCTCTCAGGTGATCGTAAGGAAGCAGCAGAGAATAAACGGACTGCAGTCGATGCGTCTTTCTACAACGCAGAGACCGCTCCTCACAACTGGTGAGTGCAGATTTGTGTCTTATGCTTTTTTTATTGCTGTTATTTTAAACGTTTTCCACACGTATGTGCGTGTGCATGCTATATGTCTCCTCCTTTAGCCAGCTTTTAGACTCGGAAAAAAGACTGAACGATCTTAACTGAGCACTCGAGGACAGCTCTGTCTGAGAACCGCCGGTCCACAGGACTCACCAACCCTGTTGGTTTTTCGTTTTAGCCGTATAATTTAGGCTGATTTATACTCTAGATGTGAGAAGAATGCAGCTGACGAGCCAGTAGGATAGAAAATCAGCAGCGACGTGAGGACTGGGATCGAGAATCACTGCCCTGGAGCACTGGCATGAGCTCGTATTTGTGTGTTTTTTTTTTTTTTTACTTTGCTTTGCTTTACTTTGTGTTTGGCTAGAAGAATGTTTAATACAATGAGAAAGCGGCATACGTCCAACTTCTGTTTATACAGCCGATTAGACATACACATAGAGAAAAAAGCTTTTAACATTTGATCTGACATATGACCCCTCTGCATACAGTCTGGTTTAATTTGTCTGAATAACTAATTGCTTGTTCGGTCAATAAACTGATCAGAAAATCAGCAAACACTCACTTTGAAAAGATACAATCACTAAATGTTTTTGCGTTTTTGCAAGATAGATGACCAAATAAATAAATACATTGACTAAAATATATATTGTTAATTCATTTTCTGTCGTTGTTTCGATCATAAAATGGTTGAGAATTTACCTTTCAATCCCCTTCACCTCCCAGCGGTCCATCAGAGCAGACTCACGGCAAAGTCTCCTCCGGATCCAAGTCCAGCTCCTGCTCGGCCTCGACACCGGCTCCAGCTCCCGCTGCTTCCTCGGCCCCGACCCCGACACCAGTCCCCGCCCCTGCCCCGGCCACGGCGACTTCAGCTCAGGCCCCGTCTCTGACCCCAGCATCCACAGCTCCGGCTGTCCCAACGGCCTCTGCTCCAGCCCCGACGGCCAGCTCCTTCCCCCCCTCCCCGAACTGCCGCATCCGAGAGGTCCACTGCGGCAGCCAGGTGCGGTTGGTCGTTATCGCCATCCGAGACATCACCAAGGGGGAGGAGATCACTGTGGACTACAGCCTGACGGAGTGGGGAGAGAACCTGGTCAGTGTCACATATATGTTGTCCTTTTGAGGACATTTATTCACTCACTATTAACCCACCAGTGTGTTTAATTTTGTTGTTTGGCATCGTTCTCTGTCTGTCGTCTCCCTCCGTCCATCACGAGCCAGGTTCTGCTGGAGTTTTTCCTCGCCACTGACACCGAGTAAACTGTTGGGTCACCGTAAACAATATAATAAGAATTACAGTCTAGACCTGCTGTGTTTGGCGATAAATAAATGCAATTTAATTGATAATTGATATTTCTAGTGCAGCTAGAATTGGAGAAAATATTGTTAGCAATCCAAAAAAATAACAAAAAAATAAGACATCAAATTTGGTGTCGATATTCTGGAGCATTTTACACTCTGAGACAACTCTGGAAGAAATTAGTCGTACAACTGAAGCCTCGATACACCACAACACAGTGAGAGCTGTTTGTTTTCTAATTTTAATTCTTATTTTATCCTGAACAAAAAACATAATTTTAACCTCGACTCTGAACTCAGTCGTCTCCGGTCTGATCTCTCGCGTTTTTTTATTTTCTGGTTTCGCCTGTCTGGGTCTTACTGGTTACTCGGTCCTCATAAGTATAGAAGTGCGTTCACACGCATGTGCATAATAATCTGATGACTTCACACAAGCAGCCAGATGTGTATTCACACACTGTTGATCAGCTTCATGCACTCACTGTCGGTCGCACACACACACACACACACACACACAGATTCACACTGCGCATACATTCATACCACACACACACACACACACACACACACACACACACACAAAGCTAAGCAAGGCATGGGGTTACCATGGTGATGGCTGAGCTTCAGTTCTCTCTTTACCTGTCGTGCTTTAGCAACGGTAACCATGGTTATAGCGTGACATCTGCTCCTTTAATGGATCTCATTAGATTGGATCAATTTACTCAACATAATGATGATACCAGAATCTGTTTATGGAAATTAAATCGACGAGATTGGGGGAAACTTGACACCAGAGGTTTAAGTGGGACCAGAACTCCTCCAGTCGTAGTTTAATATCTAAATAAAGTCTAAAGATATTTTTTATTATTGGCTGATTGATTTCCTCTGTTGAAGCTGACAGCTTTATTGACGGCGTGTCTCTTTCAACCTTCTTTCGTCTGGCTTGTTATTGAGAGATTTGGAGTCCTAATCAACCTCTGTGCTCATGACCAACTGTGGAGGGGTGTCCTCCTGCTCTCTGAGTGACAGCCGAGGCTGATTGTGATGGCAAAACATTAATGAGCAGTGTGCCGACTGTTTTTTTTTAATGTGACTGCTCCGTGTCCCGCAGGGTTTCCGTGGCACTGTGTCTCCAGCGCAACACGAGTGTAACTCTGACACAGAGAATAACAACAATATCAAAAAGGTAAGAGGGAAACACGTTTATGAAAATTTAATTTAACTTTCCTCACACTCAAAGAATAACTTAATTATTTCCCCAAATATTAACCAGTTACTTTGTAAACAATGTGAATATAATTTACATTTAGACAATTATTTTTCCTGGTTAGTGGCTCCACTCGGTCTGATTTATACTTTATTACCTCGTTCCAGCTCTTCATTGAAGCTATATGTTGTTTACACTGAAGTAAATATTCAAAGCAGAGACTCTGTGCTCCGTTCCTTCAGATGGAAATTATGTTTTGCATCACTTAAAGTGGTTATAATAAATATTTTTATGAACGTATGAACGGACAATGTGTTACATGTGAGCGGGCCACGACAGGCAGCTGTTATCCATTAAAAAAAAACCTCTTAAAACCGACTGCATGCTACGAGGTCAGCACCAAACAGAGTTAGTGACTAGCTGGTGAGTACAATGGAGCATTTAGCATCTAAAGTGACAAATATTTTCCCCCAGGAGTCGGTGGAGAACAACATCCGAGTTAAAAGAGAGTGAATATTCGACTTACATTAATCAGATGATCATAACACGACTCCACACGGCGTTTCTCTGTAACTACTGTGTGCAAATGATTCATCAAATCAACTTAAAACGTAACAATGATGTCGTCGTTGTTTCCACCGTCCCCCAATAAAGTAATTTGTTTCTGGTTTAAGACAAAATTTCCCCTAAATTTACTGTGACGTTTGGTTTCTTTGGAAACTTTGTGATCTTCATGAGAATTTAGGATGAACATCTGTGGGTTTGTTTGGCTGCACAGCACAGTTTGGACCGACTGTTCCTCTGCCAAAACAGTGGTAATACAGAGGTTAAGTAAATGTATTTTCTTAAGAAAAAAAAACAAAAAAACAACATTGACAGAACCTTCACTGACTTGATTCTGCTCGACAGCGATGCGGTTAAAAAAAACAACAACCCAGCACAGACTCTCGATACAAACACGTTATTAAGAAGCGAATGTTGATGCAGTTGTGCCTGCAGGATGCCACCTGTCTGTCTGGATGTGGGTGGACAACACGATGTTGGACATAATCATTATCATTAAGTCTTCCTCCCCCTCCTCTGGATAATAGTTTTATTATGTGTATTAATGGCGCAATTCATGGCCAAGTTTAACTCCTTTTAAAAAGTAAAAAACGCCACGTGTGAGCTCGCCTGTGTGTGTTTGGTGTCATCGTGTCGTCTGATTGGGGAAAACACGCAGCAGCAATCACAGACAATTCAGCGTTGATGCTCGTCTTTTACTTATTGCTTTAAAATGTAACGACTCTCCTCCCGACATCTGCATCTGATTACACTGAAAACTGTAAACGTGTGTGCAGCAATGTCAGTCATGGCATTCAAACTGTGATGGAGCCAACCTGTGACATGTTGGTGACATGTTTGGATAGTTGATAGGTTTTTCTTTGACAGCCTCGAGGCCTTATAATAATGTAAATACACTTAAAATACAGGATATTAAAGAAATGCAGGCTTGATACGGTTAGAAAAATTAAATGTATACATTTGAAAAAGCCATTTATTATGTTGCTTGTTAGAACAAATGTTATTTGAACGCTGCAAAACTCAAACCTACTTTTTTAACTGAGAGAATGTCTCTCGACAGCAGGTGACGTGCTCTTTTTTCTCACCCTGTCACTGCCTCTCGCTTCCAGGAGGATGAGCCTCTTCCTCTGACAGCCCAGCAGCGGCAGCAACAACAGCAGCAGCAGGAGTACGTCACCCCCTCATGGTCCCTCTCTCCCTCCTCCTCCCCCATCTCCCACTCCGACGCCAGCGATTCAGACGCCGGAGACGAGGACAACGCCAGCCCCCGCGGGCGCGCGCTGCGCCGTCGCAAGAAACGTCGCGGCACCCCTTCAAAGAAAAAGACCCCCCATCGGACCCCACCTGGGCGGCCACCACCGGTCTCCCCCGCCAGCATTCCTCCACACAGCCGTCAGCTTCCTTCATCCCACCCTCCGGCGCAGTCCTCTCCTCCCTGCTCGTCTTCCTCCTCCTCCTCCTCCTCTTCGGCTAAGCCCGTGTTCAAAGCTCCGGCTCCGCTGGGCTCCAACTCCACAAGCAACGTGAGCGTCCCCAGAGGTGGAGTGTCCATAGACTCCATGCGTCAAACCTGCGAGTACTGCGGCCGCCACTTCCGCTCCCTTGGTCGCCACTTAGACAAACACCACGCGCACCAACCGGAAGTGTGCTCCGCCCTGGTGGAGCGCTACACGCAGATGCCCCGTCTGCACACACAGAACACAAACCCCACCGCAGCTCACGCACACGCCCCTCAGCACTCGAAGTCGTCACACATCGCGGCACAGAGTCGCGGTTCAGATCTTCCACAGAGTGGCGTCCAGGACCTCTCCATGTCTCCGCCCACCCTCACAGCAGCCAGCCAATCCCCCTCCTCCGCTGGAAGAAACTCCACCCCACCCGTGCTGACGCCTCCGCGAGGTCAGAACTCAGTGGCGGTGTCTGTCTTAAAGAGAAGCCCACCTCCTGTGTCTGTGACGCAGTCCAGGAAGGGAGCGACGAGGAAGCTGAAGAAGGAAAGACACGAGGAGGAGGAGGATGAGGAGGAGGATGACGAAGAAGATGTGGAGGTCGTGGAGGTGAAGAGGCCCAAAGAGGAGGACGATGTTGAGGTGGTGTGCCCTCAGTCCTTCAGCAGCAAGTTGGCCAAAGAGATGGAGCCAAAGGAAGAGGACGATGAGGAGGAGGACGAGGAAGAGGATGAGGAGAATGGAGTGATGGAGGTGGACGATGAAAGTGGGGCAGAAGATAAGGAGAAGGACCTGCTGAGGTAACTGAACATTCGTTGGCTCCAGCTTCTCATAACTTTTTTTTGGCACAGGTCATTCATTTCTCTCCGTCTCTTTTTTTTCAGCGGTTCGGGGCGTCACCACTTGCTGCCCCTCCTCTCGTCTTTGTCCTCTCTGGTCCTGTACCTCCGTCGGCTGCAGCACTCGGCCTTCTTGTCCCTGTCTCGTCAGCTTCAGTCAGCCGAGGCCTGGCGCCTCCTTTGCCACTCCAGCCTGGCTCTCCTCATCCTGTACAACCGGCGACGTGAGTGTGAGGTCTCCAAGCTGTCCATCGCCGAGTATCGCTCTCGCGTCACTCCCCAGTGCCCAGTTCCTGTCCCACCTGGAGCCCCTCCGGCTCTCACCCCATTGGAGGCCTCCCTGTCTCCCTTCGAGCGCCTGGTGCTTCCTCACCTCCCCAGAGTCGGGGTCCAGGGTAAACGTGGACGTGTGCAGCCCCTCATCCTCCCCCCTCACTGCGAGCCCTGCTTGGAGCTCCTCCTGCAGACACGGCAGGATGTGGGAGTCGACCCCGCGAACCCGTACGTCTTCGCAAGGCCCTACCACTCCCCCGCCACACCCCTGCGAGGCACCGACCTCCTCCGCAGCCTGGCCCGCTCAAGCGGTACCCGCAATCCCCGTGCCCTTACCCAGACGAGGGTCCGCCGGCAGGTAGCTATACTGACCCAGCTGCTGCTACTGGGGGAAGGAGAGGAGCCCGGGCAGCCTGGAGGCAGCGCTGTGGAGAGGCTGGAGCACTTCCTGGAGAGGGAATATCACGTGACACAGAACTGTGCAGGAATCGGCCAAGATCCAGGGCTGATGGGACGAGTAGGAAGAGTTGTG
This sequence comes from Larimichthys crocea, assembly GCF_000972845.2. Taxonomy (NCBI): domain Eukaryota; kingdom Metazoa; phylum Chordata; class Actinopteri; family Sciaenidae; genus Larimichthys; species Larimichthys crocea. The sequence continues at coordinate 1,188,344 of NC_040020.1, forward strand.
CTCTGTGGAGAGAGAGATGGAGTGCTGTTCAGAGGAATGAGCCTGAACCACATCTGCCTGGAGCTGGATGGTGAGACGTTTGGATGTCTGAATGAATGAGCACCAGTTTTGTGATGTTTGGAGAGTCTAATGAAGTTCTTCTTACCTTGCAACCTTTCCATCTCCTTCCCTCTCTCTAGTCATGTCAGGAAACTCTGCAGACTCGTACTCAGAGGGAGAGTCTGAAGGCGAGCAGGTGAAGGAGAAGACGGAGGCGCCCGCCCCGGCTCCCGCTCCGATCCCTACGCCCACACTGCTGTACGTCAGGAAGGGCAAGAACAACGGGCGGGTGGGACGACCCAAGAAGCTCAAGAACACGCAGCCACCACTTCCGCCGCCTCCACCACCACCTGCAAACCGCAGGAGAGGCTCAGGTCAGCCTAAATCAGGTTTGTTTGGGTTTGGTGACTGCACAATTTAACAAGACAGAAAATTGTGCAGGTGAGATTTAAAAAAAAAGCAACATTGCACTCAGAATGAAGTAAATCAAACAAAATGGAAACGATAGAAAAACAATTAAGACAAAAACATTTGAATGTGCGAACGAGTAAGAATACAGAGTGTGTGCATCGAGTAGAAACATTCACAACATGAGAAGTTCAAGCTGTTCGGTTCCTCGGATACACCGAGTCTGTATTTGAAGGTGAAGCACAAAGTGTACTGGTACATATTTATCCCAGCAGGCAAAGTTCACTGGTCAAATTTCAAGAAATACACACAGAGAGAGCACATACAACAGAAAACAACAGCGTGAACAAGTTCAGAGTGCCCCACTTAAACCCACGAAAGAAGTTCTCCTTGTTTTCCATTTTTCACGATACAGTGATTTAAATTTTCAAATTGATTTGAATCTGATCAAGGCACCAGTGACTCATGATTATTTCTTTGGATTAACTGATTCGTAGATTAGTTTATTAATTGTCAGAGAATACTGAAGAATGGCAAGAGTCAAAGTGAGCTGCAGTAAAAAAAAAACAACCCCCAAAGACATTCAACAAAAGACAAAGAAAACCAGTAAATGTTCTGAATTTAGGAGCTGGAACCAGATATCCCTCAATCACTAACATCTGTTGTGATCTAATCTGTAATCTAATGTTTCTGACACTTCCCGCTTTGCTTCATTTCCCGTCCCTCGCAGGAAAGCGAGGCGTCCTGAAGCGCCCCTGGTCAGAGGCCGAGCGCGCGGCGGTTGAGGAGCACCTGACCCAAAACATCACCGAGCTCCGGGTCCCCGCCAAGGCCGACTGTGAGCGCTGCCTGCAGCAGTGCCCCCTGCTGGTCAGCAACCACCGCGACTGGCGAGCGATCAAGTTCTACTGCCACAACCGCATTCAGCTGCTGAAGAAAAACCAGCGGCGTGAAAGCGAGCCCCAGCCGCTCACCGTCTGCTGAGAGAGGGGAGGAGAAGGTGGTTAGGGTTGGAGGCAGAGAGGGTCAGAGACGGGGAATGTCTGGTGTTGTGCAGCTGAGCTGAGCAGATTCTCAAATGGTACCCAGCTACCCAGGAAATGCACTAATTTTGAGACGATGGTCCTAAATTTCACTCCACTCTTCTGTTTTCGACAAGGCCTCTAATTTGACACCTTTTTCTTTTTTTAAATATCGAGCCATACAAGAACAGAAATTCGAATTAACTTCGTCGCTGCTCTTTCTTTTAAGGTCTTAAAAAAAACCCCACACTAGACTCTTCATGGTGCTCCTGATTTGACGGTTACACACAGTGCAAGTCTTGTCAAAAGCAGTGCGCTTGGACGGGTGCCGTTTGAGAGACATGCCTTAGGGGGGTTGGGCGGGGGGACTTCAGAGACCACGGCGCCGGCCTCGGCCTGTGTCGTGTTGTATATGGACATTTCATTTCTTTCCTTCTGAAACACTAAACTGAAATGTAAACAAGGGAGGCGATCGAGCCCTACAGTGTTGTTATATGAACGTCGTGAAGTAGCATTAGTGTTTCATGCACTTGGAGACGTTAATAGGACAAGTGGCCTGTGCTCGGGCCACACTTTTCGTAATAGCGGCTATATATATATAAATATATATAATTAGAGTAGGTCTAACTACTGCTAACATAGAAGAATAGCCAGAACTTTCTTCAAACAAGCTAGTTCTTCTTTTTAATACAGCTGACCGTGCAATTCTGACAATGGTTTCATTATATTTGGACCTTGATTTTTTTCCATGTAAGGTACTAGATGATGAATGAGTTACTCTTTTGCAGTTACTATGATGTTTTTGTTTTTTAAATTAAAATGAAACTCAGCATCACGACGGAGATTTTTCCAGAGTGATGCAGAGTGGTTTCATGAGAAGACAATTAAATGGCCTCAGAATGTTGTAAAGTTACTTTTGGATACCTAAGATGTTTAGTTAAAACCACAAAGTCCAGAAACACAAGAACTGTTTTGAAGTCTGTTGCGTTGGATGTCAACAGCCACCATTTCCCTCCCCGAGGACCAGTACACTATGTTCTCGTTTCCTATTGTTCTTGTTTTTGTTTTTTTTCAGCCTGTTGCACATTTGTCATTCGAAATAGTAAAACAAATAAAAAAGGTGCTATAGGCCAATAAGCTGGATATCACTTTATATGTGGAGAGGAGATTTCCCTTTGGTTGTTCTAACAGTTTCTTAAAAAAAAAAAAAACGGGCATTTATCAGAGAAGTGATTGTTCTGTGTCACCACGTTTGTTGCATTGTCTGTGTTGTTTTTCTACGGCTAGAGCTCCTGCTGTCCTTTCCCAAGCCACACTACACGGTTTGCAGCTCGACCAGATTTTTTGGTTTCCTCGTCAGCGTTGCTGGAAATCTGCGTCCTTCGGACTAAAAATCTCCACGAAACCTCAAGACAGATACTTGAAGTTATTTAAACCTTTTTGCAGAATCTTTTTATGTTCTTTCTTGCTCTAGCCTTTTGCCAGTTACATTGTACATAACAAATATATTATCATTATGCTAACTGGTTGTTTGTGCTAGACTATACAGTATGTAGCTTTTTTTCCCCATTTCAGTTATTGCTATCTGTACATACGCCTGTTTGTAAATAGTCCTCAGAGAAACAAAGAAAAAACACAATGTATGACATGCCTTGGTTATTGTGTTATGTTTTTTCTTTTTTATACGTCTTATAAAAATTTAAAGCTCCTCGTTTTGTTTTGTGGTCATTTATTTCAATGCCGTAAAGTCAAATATTTCTCTCTCTCTTACTGGAAACTTTTTTATTTTTTTATTTTTTACAGCAATTCACGATTACAGACACTAGATGGAGTTGTTGGTTAAACCTTGAACATCTCTGGTGCCCTGAAGGAAGGTTCTGAGTAGATTAATTTCTCCTACAGTGACAGATATCCGGCTGTTACATTACATTACTGGATGTAAAACTGCATAGTGGACAATGACTCATCTGTGGATACCAGAAAAGGCAGCATGAGGTAATTTCATCAGCCTCCGGTGACTGTCCTGATCACTTCTGATGATAAAGTGTTTAACCACATTTCCCTGTCTTCACATACAGTCACTTCTCAAATGACTTCCTAGTCTAAATATATACACCAATCAGCCCTAACATTATAACCACCTGCCTAATGTTGTGTTTGTTCCCCTTTTGCTGCCTAAACAGCCCTGACCCGTCGAGGCATGGATTCCTCTACATCTGTGATGGTGTGCTTTGGTTATCTGGTACCAAGATGTTAGCAGCAGATCCTTCAAGTCCTCTTAAGTTGCAAGGTGGGACCTGCATGGATCGGACTTGTTTGTCCAGCGCATCACACACCTTCTCTACCAGAACCAGCGTGAACTTTTTCAGCAATCTGAGCTACAGTAGCTCGTCTGGTGGATCAGTCCTCACAAGCATCAGTGAGAATTGGAGGCTCATTACTCTATCACCGGTTCACCACTTTTCCTTCCATGGACCAATTTTGATAAGTACACCCCACAAGAGCTGCAGTTTTGGAAATGTTCTGACATCCATTGGCGCACAATATCATGCAAGTTTCTGCTGAGACCTCTGCTGACCTCTGACAATGCTGAATCCTTGTTGTAAAATCATGGTTTGAGCAACCAAATGTTTATAGTATGATTTGGAAATATAAAGACGTTTCCCAAAGACAGGATGTATGACATCACTTGCAACCACTAGAGGGAACCCTACACCAGTGAAACAGGTGTGTCCTGGTGGTTAAAACAGACACTAAACAATCGCAGCATCCACAAAGCGACTCGAGCTGGAGACCACTGTTGCATGACAACCCCACAGGTTTTCTACACTGTCACCATTTAGGCAAAGGCAACATGCCAAAAGATAACTGGGATGATGTCAAAGTCATTTACCAGGATAATGGACTGTTGTGTCTCATCAAATGTTAGTCATGTTAATCATGCACTTCAGGTCTTTCAGGTCATCCCTTAGTTATGCTGCCACAGGACTAGACTGCCATGGGACTCCCCCTCCCTTTCTCTCTCTCCTGTCTCTCCATCACCACCACCATCTGTAAACATACATGTCACATTAATCCATGTTACTAATGTTACTGTTTTCATGTACAAATAGTTCTCGTCTGTCTTTGTCAGTGCGTCAGGTTTTTTCATGTTCTGACTAAAGTTTGTGTTAAGGTTTTTGATTTTCCTTAAGAGCCTTTTTGTTTGTGCTTCTTCTCCTTTTTTGGGAGATCCATCTTGCGTCATGATCTTTGTGTTTTCTGGAAACTTAAACTAAGTGTCACTGTCTTCATGAAGCTCCAGAAAAATCTGACGAGAATTGGTGCTGGGGTTTGAAGCATGGGGATTAACTAGGCAGGAATAGTAAAGAGTAAATGATGTTAGGGGTTGCATTAGGTATGATCTAGTGATTTTAGAGCCGAAAGAGATCTCAGCTTCTGCTGCTCTGGGTTGACCAAATCTTTCTGTTGAGTTCTCCAGTATTATTTTTGTCAAAATCTGACATGGTTGTCACAATAAATACATTCGTATCTCATCATGACAGCCTTTATGCATTTGGATTCTTACCAGTGATTGGTTGCCTCACTAATCTGAAAATGTATTGCTTGACACAACTTAAGATGCCAGTGTTCTCCTTCAGAGGAGCTTGTCAGATGGTTGATTAACTTCACAAAACCTCCCCTGACAACTTTTACAATGCCGGGTGTGTGTGTGTGTGTGTGTGTGTGTGTGTGGGCTTTCAAAAACATTCATGGCCACTTCGCTCTGTGATTTGCGAGTTGTCTCGAGGTGAACTCTCTTTTTTTTTTTCCCATCCAGCCTCCACAGTTATTTTTGTTACTTAACTTGTCAATAGCTGAGCACGACAGTATGAATGCCTTGCAGGAATAAATATTTGAAAATGTACCAACTGAAAAAGAAATCAGCGGCATTTAGCTGCCCTCTGTGGTTAAAAAAAAGTGGGCTAGAAAGAAGAGACAAAAAAGGACGTTGACGGAGGAAGCTGAAAAGACAGTAAGTGACAAGAAGGAAAATAAACAAACAACAAAAACTATTTTTATTTTTATGATTTATGAACACCAAAACCTGTCAACAAGATGAGCACAAAAACAAATTCAAGGCTTCAGCAACAAGTGTCCCTGAGTGTGTTTAGAATGAAACTCTAATAACCGCCGGGTCTTCAGCTGCATGTTTGCATAATTTAAATGTAAAAACTGTGATTAGTATTACGCAAGATACTGAAATAAACGAATAACGCTACTTTTCAAATTCAAATGTCTGTTTTTCCACTAAGGAGCATGCTAATGCTGCCCTGACAATATTACCTTTCCATGAGGCTATTGCTTTAGACAAATAGAAAAAGATAGAATTTTTCATGGTGTTAACTGGGTTAATTGGCTTTGAGGAGTGGTTTTGGTGAAAAACTAATGCTTGCAATCAACTCAGAATCATGAACAAACCCCTAGTTTGACCCCTCACAAGTTACTTAAAGCCAAATTTAACATTTTCGATTTTTCAAAAATCGGTTACAGGTACCCCAACTTTGAGCAGTTTTTTAGGAGGTTTCCCACAGGAGTTGAATTTCAACATTTTAAGACATGGTATTACACACCTTCCGAAACACAATTGTAAAGAAATTTCTGGTGGCAACAGATTCACTCAAGGAATTTGGCATTCAAGTGACGTTCTGCCTTTGCTTTCAAAAGAGTTTGAAAGGAAGGTATTCAAGTAAATATGGTCAAAGAGCCATAATATCATTTTAAGTATATAAATTGTAAATCAAGGATGCAGGGTGGGCTGCTGATTCTCCTTTTGTCCAGTAGATGGTTATAAAGGGACAAAATTAAACATCATCATAATCAAAACAGTTTTATATAAGACAAAGTGCAAAGTGTGATGATGTCTGAGCTCTGAGATGACTTTGACTCGAATACTTTGTATAGAAATTTCGGGTTTTGTGGTTTGATTCAGCACGCCACCGTGTCCTTGAGCAAGAAACTAAACTTCAAACACCTCCAGGAGAACATGTCTGTATGTGACTGAGTAGTAGCTTATGAATAGACTGTACACTATGTGTCGTGAGTCAATGTGAAGCGATTCTAAAAGCACTGCTCTCAAGAAAAGGGCCATTCAGCATAATATATCCGGGATGATAATATACAGGCAGCAGGAGTAACTGAAAGTCCAGATTTATATAATCTGTTTGGTCAAAGGTCAAAGGTCGGGGCCAGCAGCCCCTGGCTTTGATTGAAGTCTTTACAGATGAGTTTTCATCTAAGATGTTCAGCAGTGAATGATGAACTTCCTACATGGGTGGAGACAGGTCAGCAGAAAGTCATAAGGTTATGAAAAGTCCAACTGGATATTGTCTGTTCTTAACTTTCAAAGATGACTGCACTGCATGCATGAATATAATGTTCCAGGTGTGTTGTGTGTATTCACTCCTACAGGTTTTACAGTAAATTGAAAGAACTACGCACTGAGTCAGGAACGTCTTTAAACAGTTGTCCACATGTCCACAATGAAAACGTTGGTTCAATTTTGACCTGATGCTTGAAGCTCGAGAAAAAGCCAGGAGATCAAAGTCATCATGATTCACTCTGAGGTGAACGTGAATGTCATTTTTTTTTTTTTGTCCTGTAAAATATGTGCAGAAAATGAAGGTGAACATTTTTATGTGTATGTGTTTGGATGTGTGAATTCAAAGGATCGGCGAGCAGGGCCCGTGACCTCTGATCCAACATGTCAGTCAACAAAAGAAAACCATTAAAATTTTTCTACCTCACATGGAGGGCGAAATTCACATGATCGGGATTTCACACAGGCGTCTGTACAAAAGGCTCATTCTATGTTAAGAGAACCATAATGACTAGCCCTCTTACACAAAGTCAGCTGGGATACAGAAAATGGATGGATGGATACTGATCCTTTTAAAGTCTGCGTAAAGTAAGAAGTTATAGTTATATAGCACCTTTCTAATCATCCATCCAATCAACTAATCACATTGGCTGGCAAGGTGCCCGCTGCTCTGGGAGCTCATCCTCCACAGGAACAACATGAAGTTCAGTATCTTGTCTAAAGACACTTTGACATGCAGTCTTGAGGAGTCGGATCTTTTTTTTTGGAAGATTTACCTGTTTGAGAAAAAGTGTTGATTGAACGTTGGTAGTTAATTAACTAGACATTGTCATCTACCTCTGCCCATGCTTAATTACTGTGATTTATTTTATTTTTTTAAATAAATGATTTATTCTGGAGATTTACACATAATTCCGATTTTAATTACTGTCCTTATCGCCAGCTCGGCTCCCGAGGTACAATTAAAAAAATGATTTTTTTACCTCACACTGGAAGAGAAAAACAAATCATTGCGGACTGTCAGCTCAGCAGGTAGAAAAGACGTGACTTGATCAGTCTCAGAAGGAGTCCTGTTCACGCTTCAGTGGCTGCAGCAACATTCCTTTAATTTCTCCAACATGTGGAACGTTCATATATATATTTTTGATTTCCTGAGCCACCCGAGCAGCCCTTCAACAAGGCTTTTCATGTTTCCCCTGCAGGCTCTGAATATATATATATATATTCACCGCCTCAACTCACCTGAGATGCATGTACTACACGACAGGCAGAATATGTACTTTATTATTTATGCAGGTCTTTGCTTTACTCCCTTATCCCCTCAGTTTTTTAAGAGATACCATCATTATGTTGCGACCGATGTTGTAGTTTTGTGTTTTTATCAGCTTCTACATTGGTTCCATTTTCACCCAGCTGGAACAGAAACACAATTAAAGGTTTGTGACTGCCTCCTTGGAGGGTCAGTTGGTGGGAGTGTAAACTGACTGCGTGCGCACACACGCTGCACCAAACAGCCCTGAAGCTGTTAACTACAGATGCTCTTAATTAGCCGTTCTGTTTGCTTCAATACTGCTTTCATTGCCTTGAAATAAGCCGGGGTGAAATGAAATAGACATAAGCTGCTGATATATAGGATGTATACAGCAACATTTGCAATTAAAAGAGGCAGTGGAAATTATATTTTGCAATCCTGGCATGAATTCCTTGGGGGTAGCTATAATTGGCTGCAGTGAGAGCTGCAAAGTCACACAGATGATTGCATTATTGGATATGTTGTTATATGTTGTGTCAACTGGCAGTGCAAACTATGCTTTTTAAAAAATTGTTAGTACAGGAACTCTGCTTTACCGCTGTACGTGACTCCTCCAAGATGAAGACAGGGTTCGTCATGTTAACTTACTTATCAAACAGCGTCTGAAGCCATCTGCAGCTCTGTGACTCATAGTCTGGAGGAGTAGAGTAAACACGACCATGAAGTGCAGAGGTGTATCTAATATGTTTGTTTTTTTTAAAAATATAGATTTAATAAACTCTCCTCCTGAGTAAATGAACTGTTTTATTTAAGATAGGTCAGAAATTGTGTTTAATCTTGCGTCAGAAATAGGGTGAATATTTGATTTAGCAGCCTCTGTGGAAACATACATTTGATATTGATATGCTAATGAACTGTCAAGACTCAGTGTGCACCGTAATATGATTCTTATCTTAACTTAAAAACACATTTGCATCTTACACACAACAGATATATTAAAAAAAATTATCTTCTGCATAATGCAAAAGCATAAACGCACGATGACACAGAGGTTACATCCTTATCCGTGCGGAGCACTCGGGGTGAGATGTGCAAATGCAAATTAGCCGACGATAAATGATTTTATTTCTGAATGTCGGCTTTTTAATTTGAATATGAGCATCCGGGTGGCAGTGCCTGAGCTCACAGACAGCGGGGTAAGTGGAGTCACATGTTCATGTCCTCACAGTGTGTATGGTACTCGGGCGGTTGTTTGTGCACCGATCTAATGACACACTGCAAACGAGCAATCGAACAAGAGACTATTACACTACAAAACCTCTTGTATCTGCCACTCTCCATTTATTTGACACAAACAAGTTTAATTCAGTCAAAATAAACGTATTATGTCGGACCGCCACCACCTCCCAGATCAATATTAGGTGTTTGTTTTATACAATGAACTAATGCACTATCATGAGTTCACTGGAAACCTCTTTATCTACAAAGAGGAAAAGGGACAATGAGGCGACACCAGACTTCTTTGTATGAATGTTGTTATCATCGTATCCCAATATCAAAGCAACATTTTGCAGCTTTTCTCTCATAAACTAATTAAATCATGTTGATGCTACAGTGACTTGTAATGAGGTGAATGGTGTCTCTGTCTGTTCTTGCATTATGTAACTTTGTGCTCCGGGTACAAACACATGCAGGAAGTACGTAACACGTAACACCACCAACTATTTCACTGATTTTGGTGAAGCTGGATCATATTTTATGAAAGAAAATGTTTCCTGGTTTTCCCTCTGACGTCCTCCGGCTGCTCCACCTCAACTCTCTGTGATTTACAGAGTTTCCTGATGGACAGTGAAGTAAACTGCTGCCAACTGTAGCTGCTGGTAGCTCATGTTAGCTCTGTTTGTTAGTCGGGTTGTCCAAATTGTAAGCTCAAAACACAGGGGTTAGGGTTAGTTTAGGTGTTTTGGACCACCAGGAAGAAGAGGAGGTTTTCAGCACCAAAGGCACGGGGGAATGCTGATGGGGAACAGGCGAGCTGGTGTTGCGCCAGAATCAGAGCTGGGCAAGAGGTGAAAAGACTGAAGGGGACGTTGAAGCTAAGAAGAGAAAAGGAGAGAGTGGGCGAGCAAAAAGCCAGAGAGTAAATGTGGGACTGACTTTTAGTGGTTGGTGAGAGCTTGGTGAAATAAAAGGCTGAAAGACAGACGCCGAGCTGGGCTGACTGACTGCTGGACTGGTCAGTGATATTAGCTGCTGCTATGATTGTTGCACTGTTTGATGTTTGGTGAGGTTATTGACTGTAATTTTCAGCTGCAGCAGGCGGCTGTTTTCAGCTGAAAAGCCCAAAACACACCCAAGATACAGATACATCAGGGCTCAGCTGCTAAGAAACCAGATAAGTGAGACCAAAAGAAAAAAAAAAAGGACACAGCACAGCATCTCACAGGCTCAGGTCTCTCTGATAAATAATTGTGAGATGCAGTTGGAGGCTTTGGAGGGAAAAAGAAGACGCTTGCAATGATTATTCAAAGTTACATAACCAAGGTGCAGAGTGCAACTCCTCCTCCAAATATTGCAACTGCTAATGACCTCAGAGAATGATACGAATATATCGTTAATGACCACTCAAAATGTTTTGTTACACTGATCTGACCTCTGGTGCGTGAAAGCAAGTTTGGAGTTTGCAATTTCCGCCACAGAAAGCCTCGACTAAGAAAAAGAGCTCAGTGGAAGAACAACAAAGCCTCTTCTCCGGAGACATTTTCTCCGGCTTCCTTTTCTACTAAACTTTTAACTTCCTAGGGAAACCTGAATGAACCCACAATGCTGCCCGATAAGTGCTCTCTTTGTCCTCTTTACTCTGAATTTGCATTCACATTACTCACTCCTTAACTACCCGGCAATTATGTTACCTGCAGCTTAAATGTAAATGCTAAATGGAAAAGAAAAAAAAACTGGCTGTGCGTGTTATAAAATCACAGTGGTTTGGGTCACAGGATGAACTTTTCTTCTGCCGCTCTGCTTCGCTCACAGAGGCATAATTTACATCACACATTACTGTAGTTAATGTTCCTGTGCTTGTTTAAACCATTTGATTTGTACCCATAGAAAATGCCTTTAAGTCACCAATGAAATTGTTCATTATTATTCCTGCACATGGATTGATTGGATGGATTGCAGATGTCTCTCTTTTTATCCCTTGGAGGTATGTAAGCACACAGACGACCCTGTTTCAGTTATTACTGTCTGTCCTTTCAAATTAAAAACAAATATTATGTAACATGCAATATTACCTGCAAATATTGCTAGAAAATAAAGTGCAAGAATAACCACAGCTGGAATTATTACTCCCCTTGCTCGTCGCTTAATGTTGTAAAGTCAGAAACAATCTAGTGACGCACGTGAAAAGTGCAATAATGTGACGTCTCCTCCCCGTGATAATGAAAAAATTGTGATTCTACAAGCAGACCAAGAAATTTGATCCAATTCAGCTAAAACTGAGGGTTTTTTTTTTTTTAATGAATGGTGTGACATTTTGGGAGATACACTTATTGACTTTCTTGCAGAGTCGATGAGAAGATTGGTGGCACTCTCTCTGGAGGAGGAGGAAACTAATCCACCATCCAGCACACGTCAAGTTTTCTTGTAAACAAACTGAAGTTATACATTTAACAAAATGTGCTGTGCTCATCCTTGACCTCTAATAAATGTGATGATTGCATTTCCTTCCCCCAAAAAACACTTTTTTTTGGTTAAAAGTGTGTTTCAGTCTGGCTTTAAACCATCACATAGCACCTTGAATCACCTCACCCTCAGCCCCTCTTACTTCCGGAGTCCCCCAAGGCTCTATCCTCAGGCCGATTCTCTTTTATAGTCTTTCTTTTCATTTTTATGCCGATGATGTTCAGATCTATTTGCCTTTGACATCTAATGATTCTGTACAAACATTATATGAGATGGGATCACTGGACCGCTCACTTTTGCACCGCCTGCAGCTGGTACAGAACGCTGCTGCCCGTCTCCTTACCGGCAAGCGCAAGCGTTACCACATGTCCGGGTTTCTTTTAGAATAGATTTTAACATTTTACTGTTTGTTTTTAAAGCTCGTAATGGCTTAGCCCCGCAGTATTTGACCAAGTCTTCACATTTATCTTAACCTTTTGTAATTATGGCATTATATGTATATTATATGTATTAACCTGTACAGCACTTTGGTCAACCTAAGTTGTTTTTAAATGTGCTTTATAAATAAAGTTTGAGTTGAAGTTGTTTTTAAATGTGCTTTATAAATAAAGTTTGAGTTGAAAGTTTGTTAAAAACCTGCGTTGTTTAAATCCATGTTTACTGGCAAGCAGTCTTCTTCTTTTCCGTCTTCTCTGGCACAGTCCTGCACATCACGGTGTATCAACACGACCTGTAGGTTAGTGACAGCATTGGTAGAAAAGTGTATCTCGTTGCCGACATATGCACCTGCGAGAGACTGACAGGGAAATCAGCTCCGCACACAGGGAACCTCTGACATGTTATAGATTATCTAGTTAAGTTGCATGGTGCATTGTATTTCAACAGTTCAGTTTTTGCAATGTGAAACCACGAAGTGGAATAATCAAAACAAAAGAGATGACGTGAAATTGGGTAGAAAATGGAAATGATTGTCTGCCATCAACTGTCTGTGAACATTAATATGCAAAAACAAAAAAGATCTGGCTCTTTATCTGCATACATATTTGATATTCTCTCAAAGTTCGACTGAGGCTCTCTCAGCATTCACAGCTCTGATTATCAGGTAAAAATCTAAAAACCTCTGTGGAGGATCCTGAGATGCAAAAAGTATTTTTCTCCTTTCTTATCTTGGAAATAAAAAAAGTTTGTTGTGCGTAAAACTGTAATCAGCATCGCTTAAAGATGTTTATCGAGAAAGAAACACAATGCACGATTCCAGCCGCGTAAAAAAAAAGGACAAACCTGCAGCGGTATCTATCATATCATGCGGTGAAGGTCATGTGATCAACTGGCTCAAAGGTGGAATATAAAATGACTATATTTTAACGGCGTCCTTCGCAACATGTGAAAATTGATCAGACCAAACAGCTCGGTAAACTCACTCAGTGTGTATCTGATGTATTCATTATCATTATTCATTAATATTATCTTACGTTATTCCCTGATTTAAAAACTGATTTGAAAGGCCGCTGTGAAGAATGAGAACATTTATTCTGTCCATGTTCTGCAGTTATTGACTCGGCGTCCGTGGCAGGCAATAAAGCTATGTTTTGAAAATAAATCCTTGTCTTACTTGGATTATATCTGAACCGAGGGACACAGACGAAGCCGAGGAGTGAAGCTCAAATGAGAGAAATTAATAAAATAAAGCCACATTGCAAACATCTTGTCCTTCTCCTGTGAGACGTGCTTTCCTCAAAGTGCCTGCAGGTGACAAGCTGACTCATTTGTAAAGGGTGAAGGTAATGGGGAGTGTTTTTGGCACCATTTCACCAGCTGCCTCGCTGATTAAATGTTAAACCTTTCAGTAAATAATCACACAGACGTACCTCATCACTGCCTTATCAAACGCACTTTGAGTTGCGTTGATTGTCCTCACATCGAGGGCGAGTACGAGGAGTCATCGTGTCTTTGCCGTCAGGGACTCTAAAGCTTGCCCGAAGATCTCAGCTTAGCCATTTTTTATTACTTCCACCAAGAAGGTTACGATTGCTGTGCCGCCTGTTTGCGTGTGTTTGTTTGTGAGTCAGCAGGATTACAGAAAAACTACTGGCCAGATCTTCATGAAACTCGTTGGAAGGTTGTCACACGGGCCAAGGAAGAACTCATTCAGTTTTCTGGAGCTCACTCAAATCACACAAACAACTTTTCACTTTCGTTAACACTGTGAGATGCATAGTGGGTTGCACTTATAAGCCTTGGTCTGCTTAAGTGTCCTTCTAGACTAATTGCTTCTAATGCACCTACTGTACATTTTTCTTATGTTTGAACTCTTGTCTGACTCCGACGGCTCTGCTTTTAATGGATCTGTAAGTCCTTGAAGTTATACCACAAAATACACACCGTCAGGGACGCCACATAGAAATGTTTTCTGATGCCTTCCAAAACTCTGACTGAAAAATACTTTTACAGTAGAAGAGTTAAAGTTTGATCAGGCTTAGGCACAAAAATAAAAAAGTTTACGCTTTCATCATAAAAACTTGGTTAAAGTTAAGGAATTATCATGGTCATGCTTTTGGCTGAAAACAAGTGTCTCCTGTGGTTGTTTGTTTTCTGATTAAATTTTTTTTATTGAGTTCTACATTTTACAAAATTAAATTGAGAGAATTGTGGAAAAAAAATTATAAAAATAAGGCAAAGTCAAGATAGGAGATGGAGAATCTTATTTTGACAATAAAACATAAAAATAACAAAAAGAAAATGAAATAAAATAAATACATAACAAGTCCCAGACAGATACATCAGTCCATGCTCAGTATGTTAAGCAGTCCATTTACCAGGAAACAACCACTATACTGTTGTTGTGAAATTCACTGACCACAAGTAGACCTCCGGAAAACAGATCCCTGCATAACATCCAGTCCACCTCCACCTTCGTTTCCATTACGCTCCCCCCAAAAACAGCCCATTATGATTAATGTATGCAGAAATATTTTAGCTACCCTGTATTTCTCATTATACTTATCAGTATCATTTGTTATATTATAGGATATTCTTTCAAAAGCTCCGTGAGCCAGTCTTGAAATACCGGGCCCTCTGCATCTTGGTTAAGGGCTTCACAATATGGGCCAAGGGTTTAGGGTCACCTAATATGTAAAGACTGGGGTAGAGCTCAAAATCCACTCTTATGATCTCTGTGATAATCTCATGAACCCTTTTCCAAAATGCCTGAATCTTTGGGCATGACCATAGGGCATGTATGAGGGTACCCGACTCGCCTACACATCTCCAGCAGTCTGGTGTTTCCTTCATCCCTAGCCTGAATAACCTATTTGGGTACCAGTAGAACCGATGAAGGATTTTAAATTGAATTAACCTTATTTTGATATCCCTGGAGACTTGTTTAGTGATTCCAACAATTGTATCCCAATCGTTTTCTGTAAACGTTATATTCAGATCACTTTCCCAGAAGGTTTTAAGTTAAAAATATGTTTTGTTGACCCATCCATCCACCCTGATCTCCTCATTACTCAGCCTTGAATCTTGGATTCTCCATCTTCAAACAGCCTTTTGAATGAAAATGTCCTCACATTCAAGAAAGACAGGCAAACTACACACATCATAAATCTACATAAAGAAGACGGCAGAACGATGCAAACGAACCCCCCGCTGTGCTGGAGAAGAGCATGAAGGACCTATGGTGGCTGTGCAGGCTATGTGATGCATAATCATACTGCAGTATGTTCACATCGATTCAAATGCACATTTAGTAATTATTAATGTTGTTACCTGGTGACCAGCAGGTACAACATCTTCAGCATACATCTGAAAAACACTTTGCATACATGTGACTGTGATCTTGCAGTCAGTGTAGGTGTGTTGTGGAATGAGGTGAACTCTACAAAAGAGTATTTTTCAAAGAGCTGAGGATAGATTAAAGTGCATCTCTTCCAGGCACTCATGCCTGAAAGGGTTTAAGGGATCAACTTGAAGCTACCTGGCCTGGAGGAACTGAATCATCCGGAATGTTTTTATTATTGACAGTAAAACATTATATAGAGACGTATATTTGGTACTGATTATAGGAAAACAGAGACAATGTTACAACAGTACAACAGTACTTCCTTCCATTAAAGGTGCAGTGTAAGATTTAGTGACTGTGATCTAGTGGTGTAGTTGCTGATTGAACCCCCCTCGCGTCACCCTGGACTACTTTACAAACATAGTTCAACTGTCAGGGAGAGGGCGAGGATAATGATTTCGCTCGTTGTAACAATGCGTTGTTAGGAATCATGTTCTCCCTGTGTACCGTAGTAGGTTGTCTTGAGTTTGCTCTAATTCTTATAGCGTGGGTAATGTTGAGGGTGGTAGAGGCGCACAACGTTGGCTTCCTTATGTTTTTGTTGGCACCTCCAGCCTTTGCCATCGGTAGTTCCTTTTGTGATTTGTCTGCCTGTGTGGGTCGCTTCCTGTGCTTTTCATTTGGATGATACTTGACCTACACGTTGAAATGTCCAGCGGTAAACAGATTTAGAGAATGATGACAAGTGTTTCGTAACTGTGGAGGTTCTGTGTTTGATTTACTGGGACTGGGCAGGGTTTAGTTAGTTTATAGTTACTGATCGCACGTAGACTATTTCTGTTAGACTTATTAGTTCAGGGGTGCTGTTTCGGATGTGTGTTTTGTTATTTAGTGTTAGACTTAGTTAGTGAGGTTTTTCTTTCTTGTTTTGGTTTTCTAGTTAGATATTATAGGCTCTGTTAGAGTTCTCTTTTTGTTATATTTGGTTCGTTTAACAGCACTCGCTCGCCCTTAGTTCCCTTTTGCCTCACCTCCTTTTGTTTAAAACGATCTGAACTTTCATTGAATAAAATACTTTTGTTTATTAACCTTAAAATCTGGTTTTATGTTACTTCTTTTCATACCCCTTATATATGGTCGTAACACAACATGTTTTTTTTTATCTTTCTATTGTCTTCTTCATGGTTTTATTGTGTTATTTATTGTGTTTTATCTTGTTGTGCAGCACTCTGAAAACCTTGTGTTTGCTAAAAATCGTGCTATATAAATAAAGTGGATTGGATTGGAAGGCCAACTCCATGGAGGACCTGTGGAGATAAAAAAAAGTCTCAGTCTAAGCTAACAAAAACATAACAATTCTTATTTTCAGGCGATTATAGACAAATAAAAACATCGTTCTGAATGTTACTTTCCATACAGAGCTCCAGAAATCTCACGCACTGGACCTTTAATTATGTAGGTTACACATTTCTATAGATTCAAACATGTAAATATTGATTTATTTGTAGGAATTTCTACTCACGTATTTGTTGAAATGTATGTTTGCCCTTACAAAGGACTTTGTACTGGCAGTTACTTGGATCAACGTGGCTCCTTCCAATTAACTGTGAAAGTGAAAGTGAAAGTGAAGCAATTAAACATCAGCTCTGCTTTCCATATGAACTTTACCAATTTCAGGGATTAGTCGTTTTCAGTTTAATGGAAATAAACCATTACCCGCTCCCATGTCAGCAAATTGCTCACCGATGATTAACACCATAACATTGAACTTTTATAATTTGAATTTGCTCTGCGTCGCCTTTGTCCTCTTAAAGCATCACGGCTTGTTACAAGCCATTCTATGTTCTGCTGTTTGTCACGACTTGTAAATACAATAAAACGATGTTAAGTGAAAGAAGCCTGCGGCTGCACAGCGGGCACTTTCTGAAAATGTCTCTGACATTAAGAAAAAAGAGAGACATGAAACTCCCCGCAGGGCAGACAGACGCGTCTTTATTCTGCTTTTCCATCACTTTCATAGCGATACATCTTTGAGTCTGACCTTCTTCTGAAGTTGTCGCTGCGCTCTTGCACTATTAGTCACTGGTAGAGACCGCTGGCTGGTTTTAACTTTGTCTGTCAGGCTTGGAGATGCATGGAGCTGGACTAACTAACTAATATTTATATGTATATGTTTATATTTATATGTTTACTCGAGTAAGATTTTAGGTACTTGTACTTGACGGTTTCTGCTCCGACTCCAGAGGAAGAAATTATACTTTTTACTTCATTCAGCAGCTTTCAATAGAAGTTATGAATTGTTTTGAAAATATTTGTGATAAATGAAACTACCAAACAGTTTATAAAAGTACAATTAGTCGATAAATCAATGAGTTGAGTTTCATAGTTTGAACTTCACAAATGTTTTAGATTTCATAATTTTTCTTTAATCATTTATATACTTTTTTTTTTACATTAATTTATTCTTTAAAAGATTTTGCACTGTTGACAAAACAAACATTGTGAAGAGTTACAAATCAATCAATAAATCGATTAGTGGAGAAAACTAATCAGAAGATAAATCCATAAAGAAAAGAATCAATAGTTTAAATGAGCAACAAACTACAGCAGTGAAATGATGCTTTTATATGATTAATAATTATTTAATGACATGATACATGATAGTATAAGAGTCACAGGACTGTTTACTTTTAATACTTTAAGTACATTTATCAGTTTATAGTGACCAAAATAATTCAATCAATCAATAAATAAGTCAATAAAATGAATTCATCTTTAACTTTTATTGTGTTTGTTTCATTTTTGGCAAATGAATTACACAAGTGTACACAAAGAACAGCCACACCATATTATCTGTGCATTAGTTACATGATATCATTGTTCTGTTTATTTAAATATCACAGTTGTCGTCAGTACCAGTGTATCACCTCTTCTTGATATGTTTCCATGCAGGCGTTGGAGACTTTGTAGAAAGGACAAAGTGCTGTCCTTAATACACTAATGTGCGTCTCTGTACAGCAGCATCCATCAGTGCAGTCGGTTCATGTCATGCTGACAGAAAAAGGTTTCATGAGTCAGTCAGTGTTTGGTGGGGATGGAGCTGGTGGGAGCACTCGAGTTCATGTCTGCTGTGAAATGAAGTTTCATGGTCGTGCTGTGAAGCATTGCGAGGACGGGATGTAAAGAACCGTGTGCAGCTGTGTTCTCGTTTATGTCACGGGGACCACACTGACACAGTCTTCCACCATCTCAAACAGGAAGTGGTGGGGGCCACTGCGTCGGGCCACCTCGCTGGCCGTCTCTCCGCTGCTGCTGCGGAGCCCCGGCTTCAGGTGTCGCTGAGAGAGGAGGAGCTCTAACGTGTGAGCGGAGTCTGTTTTCACGGAGCTGGCGTGAGAAGCGGCCAGGTGCAGCGGCGTGAGGCCGCCGTTGGTCTGGCCGTTCAGCTCGGCTCCGTGCTGCAGGAGGAGACTCGCCACCGTGACGCGGCTCCAGCGGCAGGCGCTGTGGAGGGGCGTCCACCCGTCGATGGTGCGAGGGTTCACCTTCGACCCGGCGGCGAGTAAACCGGAAACCGCTTCCACGTGGCCGCCGTATGCTGCACGGTGCAGTGGAGTGTAACCGTCCTCATCGCAGCAGTGCACCAGCAAAGGATGAGCAGCTAACAACCTGTGGAGTGTCGACAGCTGAAGGAAAAGGCACAGAAATGAAAGTCAGGAATCTAATCGTCTCGGGAGATATGTTTCACTCGAGGACCTATTACTTTGAGGGTTTTAAATTTGCAGCCTCCGAGCTGAAGTTGAAAGACTTTCTCAGACTTGAAAAACTGGAACTAATCACGACCAGTGAGCTGATCTGTGTAAAAAAAAAAAAAAAAAAAAAAAAAAAAAAACAGCAGAGTGGCAATTAAAGCTCAGAAAAGATTAACTAAAAGTTTACAACAGCCTCCCTCCACCACCTGCTGCCGATTACCAGCTGATTGAGACCGAGTTTCATACCTGCACTTCATTTAATTGGCTTCCTCGCCCTTTTCCACCACATAACCACCCCAGGCTACATGCACAACAACATGTACACGCATGTAGTGAGCGTGTAAGGGATGTAATACAGATTTCTGCGCGCTGCAGAGGGAATTAATCATAGATAGTATAAAATATGAATGCCACATCTGTGGAGCTGTTTTGAAGCTCTATTTGAGTTCCGGTTTGGCACTTTACTTCACAGCCATAGTTGCTGCTTGGTGTTAATGTAAATCATCTGGTGGTGACGCTGATGCACCACCAAGGCAAAGGGAAGAAATGTGTTCAACATGTCTGTACTGCATCAATTTTGGCGAGACACTTCTGGGAGGGTCAGCGCGGTGTCGCCTCAGAGGCAGGTTCAAACCTCTAAGCGGACTCGGACCTTCCTGTCTGGAGTTGGCGCATTCTCCCCGTGTTCTCCGGCTTCCTCCCACAGTCCAAAGTCTTGCAGGTTAATTAATGACTTTGTGAACGGTTGTTTGTCTCTACGCGTCAGCAGTGTGACTCCAAGGTCAGCTGCGATCGGCCCCCGCAACCTTGAGAAGGATAAGCTCATACAGAGGATGAGTGACCAGAAAAGATAATCCTAGAAGTCCGTTGATCAGTCAGTTAAGGAGACACTTTTATCCTGACAATATGACTCACCGGGAGTACAGACGTTGTAAGGTTCAAAGTGTAAAGGTTATAATTATTAAACTAATTATGTAGAAACTGAATTCAGTTAGGCTTCCACTCAAACTGAAGCATTGTTTAATTATCTACAGGCTGCAGAGTTTTTCATGACCTTAACGCCTTTCAGAGGTTTCGGGGTGCGTTAAATGTGTTCAGCCGTTCATTCGGTGTCATTTATTGCCTCGCAGCATGCCGAGTCACGCGGCTTTTCCATTCTGCAGCCTAATTTCTGAATTTATTTACAACTACGTGTTGCTGCTTTGTATTCAGCAGGGCGTCTAAATTATTCTGCTTTAACCAAACCATTCAGAGTTTTTGGTTTTAATGGCACCATGTGAGAATCTGTGCGGTACAACACTCCACTTTCACACTGTGAAAGGACTCCAGTTGTAATACGGCACTTCGTCTGTGCATGAAAGAAGCTTTCTTAATGTAAATCTAAAATAAAAAGGACTAAAACAAAAACGACATTAGACACGAGAGCATGAGACAAAGATGTAATTCATGGTTTCCGTTGTCATTAGCAAGAGAAAACTAAATGTCTTAGTGCTTTTCTTCGTGTATGATTTAAAAAAGGTGTAATTTTGACTCTTTAACAGTACAAGAACATCTCAGAAGAACAAAGAGGAGAGAGTACGTCTAACATTAAATGAGTCACAGTGCACTTAAAAGGATTTAATGGCATCTACATGTTGCTCATTGCCCCCACCCTCGCATCATCCTCCACCTACAGCCAGTGTTCGGTTTGTCCGTTGGGCGACTGTAGAAACACGGTGGATATGGCAACCAAGAAGGGAAACGATTGAACCACAAGGCCTGTTTTACTCATGGTAGAAGCACATGAACCAAAGACAAGATGACCAAATCTGAACAAGGGAACAAAGTCGAGCTTACAAAACGCTGAATCTGTGTGAAGAACGGACCACAACATGGGATCCAGGCTCAATGAAAACAGAGTTAAAGTGTAAACAGAGCGTCCTAAATCGGACACACTGGCCATTTCTGACAAAATACAACTGTGAAAACAAACAAGGCAAAAGCTGACAAGACATTTTACAGAGTAATGTTTTACCTCCAGGCTCTTTCTTCTACATTCTGCTATAGTAATCATTGAACAGAGGAAAGATGATCTCTGCTTCCAGCTTCTCCAATGTCAAGACTTGCCATTTGCCATTTCTGTGTTTTGGATCACCGTGTCCCTGGGATTTGGACTGTTGCTTATCTCACCCTGCCCTCGGTTTAACATTTGCATGAGATGAACAGAAAATGTGTGATTTTGACTCATTTCTTATTTCGTCTGCCGAGGAGGTTCAGTTTGTGCGCCTGGAACTCGTCAGGGTTCAGCACGGTCCGAGGAAGAACCCGTTAAATTTAGGAGCAGACAAATTATTTTTCACTTTGTTTAACATTGTGAGATCAAATGTAACAGTTTTAGAGTTTTACATATTTTCATGCATGTAGATGAACACGCAGGGTCAGCGTCAACAGTAGAATTAAATGTGTTGGATGACATAACAGGTGAGCTTGACATTAAGAGCACTAGTTGCTATAGCAATGTTAAAAATAGAAGATTAAATAAGATAAAAAAATCAAGTAAATAAATGTTAAATGTTTTCTCTTTGCAGATAAAAATCAGAGATTCGTCTATTCAGCATCATCAACATTTCACTGTGTAACTTAATGGAGCAACGCAACGTCCTTTATTCCTCATCAGCATTCATGGTGGCAGGTCTCTCAGAGAGGAGTTTATTAGGCTCTAATGGTTCTTCATCAGACATAATGAACTGATAATATCAAAAAAGGAGGCTCACAAACAACATCCAAGTTACAGACAGGGCTGAAGAGTAATCGTATTCAATTTAGGCACTTGAAACTGTTTTGAAAACGAGTCTTCGGGTGAACGCTGTACTGGTACTTCGCTATTTTCTTTGTGCTGTCCACACTTACCTTTTCACTGTAACGCTCTCAGCTGTACATCGAGTCACACGGATTTTACAGGCTGCAGATCTTACTAAAGCTTTGGGGAAATACACTGCTACTACGGCTGCAGCTGAAATTATTCTCATGGTCAATTAATATACTGATTAATGTATTTTTATTCTATCGTTAAGGTGAGGGTAAGCGGTAAATCATGTCATGGTAGCTTGTCAAGAACAGATCAAAATAAATAAACAAACTTTGGTTGACCTCTCACATTAAGACGGGTCTCCCTCTTACATGTCTTGCAGACACTTTATGCTAATCTCATGTAGTGCTATTTTTACCTCGTGAATTTGAAGATTTCGGCACACCAGATGACCCGTTGTATTAATGAATACTGATGATGGTATCCATAGCAGCCATTTCATTATAGTGAGCTCATCTCTTTGTATGAGGTGATGTACCCTGATTTTTTTTTTTTTTTTAGGAAATTCAGCCTCATGAAACTGAACAAATACAAAGAAGAAGGCACAAAGTAGGAGCCCGGTGTCAGAAAGCTGGATCTCCGTCAGAGTTCATAGGTCCTACAGCAGGACAATGATCCAAAGAATACTTTGAAGAAGCACCATAAAAAATGGCACCTCTCAAAACAACCTTTGAGAGAAGAAATACATCAAATGTGAAAGATCTGGAGCAGTTGGCAAACTCACGGATGGTTAAAGGAACGATTGATTTCAGGAGTTTTGTGTAAAATATCTTAAATTTTAAACTTTTTTGTGTTGTTCCAATGCAAATAAGAAAGAAACATGTATTGTATTTGTAGTTGCAACATTTTTTTGGGGGGGAGAAGTCCATTATGACTGTAAATCACCATTAAGGATAATCGGAGCAATTTCCCGAAGAAAACTGCTCTCCATGTAGTTGTTAAAGTGGCATTTCGGAGGGATTTTTGCACCAAATCTGTGTAACAACTCGTACCAACTTGTGACACAATAGAGCATTTGATTGGCCATCATATACTTCTAACATGTTTTAAGCTCTTCTGCAGCCCCCAAAGACAACATGTGTCTATAGCAGGGAGGGGTGAAGGGGAAGACTTTCTTTTTTGTGGCATGATAAAGTGTAAATACAAAAAATAAGTAACTTACACATCGTGCGTGTCCTGATAAGCTCTGCAGCGTGCTGAAAATATTTCTGTGTGATCGTTGATCATGTTGATTTCAGTTAGCTCTGCCGTGGCAATTAAAAGTTGCTGTAATAATTTATTCTGCTTCAATAATCACTAAGCGAATTCTGATTCTGACATCCTAAACAAATATTTTCAATTAAAAATCAGCTTCATCCTCCGGGTAATTTGATTTTCCACCTCAACAAACAATCAGATCAACTTCTTTGGTTGTAAACGCTGTTAGGATTTATACAGCATCAGTCATGACTGAAGCCTCTCGTTTCTGTGTGTCTGCATGTTGGGTAACTGCCCTCATGGGAAGTAAAAAAAAACTAAATCTGCATTTTAAAACAATCAGATTTGTCACAGTGATGGACAAGTATGTAAATTTAATGTTAACAAATGCCCGGTTGGTGTCAAGATGCCATGGAAAAGAGAGAAAAGAGCAAAAAGTCAGAGCCACTAAAAGGTGCTGATGATGCTGATGACTGGGATCAGGAACAACATGTCCCACAGAGGTGTACTTCAGTGAATTAAGATGACAGCGGAGAAAAAAAAAAAGATAATTATATGTCACATTATGCTGACACGAGTGCCAGCACCAGCGCCACTACCGGAAAAGTCGAGCCCTGGAGATGGAGCATGATTAGGACAGGGTATTTTTTGGTACAGACTGAAATGTGCCTGCAGGAAGCTTGAACTGTCATCTACGGAAAAGAGCATTGAATTCTGTGTTCGGTTACTTAATTCGTTCATTATCAGTTCCTGGTTAAAATTCAGAACTTTGCCGACTAAGTTTTGCCTCTATTGTTCAATGAAAAAACGGTTTGATATCAGGTGTAGGAGCCATAATGACAGTTTTAAGAGTGTTTAACAGTTTAGTTGTAAAATGTTTGAAATGCCCCTTTAGGTTAATTGTTAGTGATGTCACAGCCACTTAAACGTCAGATATGGTTAAGCAGCCTAAGAAGCAACACAGTTTTTTGATGGTTCGTTTAAGATTGAATCTTGTAACTTTGTTTTTTGCTTTTAAAGTAAAGTTTATTATTATTATTGGACCGATAGAAGATTGCCGCTACATCAGGACTAGTGTCTTAAAGTCTTACCTTCATATTTCATCTTCTCTCTCCATGTTTGTACCATGACTTCCTTTCAAATTGCAGTAAAAGAAATAAATAAATCACAGTATATGTCACAGCTTTCACAACTTAAGCTTGGACAAACCTGAAAGACTGGACAAACACACACATAAAGATTACTTCCAGCCTCTTGCACAGATTGTTTTTTAGCCTTTGACAGACAGGTAAGAGAATAAACCTTACAGCTGAGTGAATACACCAGACAACACACTGAACGACTGATCAGTAATGACTGCAGTTCTAGTGATAGTAGACCTGCAAGAGCGGCAACTGTTGCGTGTCCATGTATCAAAACAAACATGGATGGCAACCAGCAGCTTGCACTGTTTATGTGTAGTGCTGAGGCCATGAAAGAAGTCAACTGTCAATATTAACGGGACTAGACTGGATCAGACCAGGTCCAACTTTGTCCAACAGCTCAAATCATATTCATTAAGACTTGTAATGTGTGTCGAGGGCTTTAGGTATTTAAAGTAGAGCACTATTAGTTCATAATATTCCAAATTGGATTGGACAGACTTCTGACCTTGTGCTCATGTGAATATTGGGCTGAATCTTTCTGTAAATGGTTGTTTTTTCTATATTATAAAATCAAGTATATGTTATTTTCCACGTTTTGGAGAGGGAGAGAAAGAGAGAGGATAAAGAGGAAAAATAATGAGCTGCGTGGGTGGCAGCAGTAGGTGTATGTGGCGTCTCAAGCTGCTCAAACCTAATTTAAATCCTGCTTTCCACTAGCGCGGCAACATAAGTTAAGTTTGGGTTCTGCAATGGGTGCCCGAGCAAAAACATCACTTACGCGATTGTTTTCCGCTGCCCACAGAGTTAGCTCCTTTGGATTGTCTTTGAGAGTTTCTTCTTTTTCCAGATACCACTCTTCACTGCGTTCCCCCTCTTCGTCGTCTTCTTCCACCTCTTCCTCTTCCTCCTTGCTTCCGGTCCACAGACTGCTGGCCCCTCGGGGGATCAGGTGTCCATGTGTGTTCAGCAGCTCGAGCTGGTTGAAATCTTCAGGAAACTCCATCACTTGCTGTTTTTGTCACAGAAGCCGAGACAGAAAGACGGAGATGAATGAGATGAATACAAGAGGATATAAAACATTTAAAACTTTTACCTTGCCACTGGAATGAATGTAAAACAAACCCCCACTCATAACTTTAATGTCTAATAAATATTTTAGTCACATCAGAGAATTTTAAATATTCAGACTGTGCATGAAAAGCAGAACTGCCTCAGGATGACTTTGTTTTTGCCATTTATTACCTTGGTATTTAACAAACATTTTAAAATATAGCCAATAAAATGTCTCTAATCTCAGTTTTAGTCGTTTAATATTGTGTTTTTTAAATGTACATTTTATATGTAATCAGTCAACTAGCAGCTGAGTTTTCGCTGTAGCCCTCAGCAGGTCATTATAGCCAAGACTGTAACTGACAGGTGCCATAGGATAATAATACATAATGCAATGTGCCCTCATGTGTCCAACAAAAATACTATAGAAAATAATTATTATTTTAAGCAAGCTTCTCTACAAAAGAACAAGCCTTCAAATGTTCAATTTCTGATTAATTTTCAAGCTCCTTCAATTAAAGTTTTTAATTCTTTTATAGAGACCCAACAATTCCCACCACGAGCAAACACCTAAAACAGTGAGAAGAAAAGACTTTTCACGTGTATTAATAAAAATCTGGGATGCAGATCTGTAGCCACACCAAGTGTTTCTGTCACGTACAGTCGGTGAGGTACAGAAAGACTTCGAGTGTGACTTAAATCAATGTCAACAAAGCAGGAAAATTAACATCTCATTGTTCGCAAGTCCTTAAAGGACATAAAGTTGACGTTACGTTGACGTTCTATATACGGCGGTTGGCATTACATACAGTAGTTTAAAATTTATGTTGACGTTCTATACGACACTTGGCGTTACATACATCAGTTTAAATTTACGTTGACGTTCTATAGAACGGTTGGCATTACATACAGTAGTTTAAAATTTACGTTGATGTTCTATACGACGGTTGACGTTACAAACAGCAGTTTTAAATTCACGTTGACGTTCTATACGACGGTTGACATTACATACAAGCAGTTTAAATTCACGTTGACGTTCTATACGACGGTTGACGTTACATACATCAGTTTTAAATTTACGTTGACGTTCTATACGGCGGTTGACGTTACATACAGTAGTTTAAAATTTACGTTGACGTTCTATACAACGGTTGACGTTACATACATCACTTTTAAATTTACGTTGACGTTCTATACGACGGTTGACGTTACATACAGTAGTTTAAATTTACGTTGACATTCTATACGACGGTTGACGTTACATACATCAGTTTAAATTTACGTTGACGTTCTATAGAACGGTTGACGTTACATACAAGCAGTTTAAATTCACGTTGACGTTCTATACGGCGGTTGACGTTACATACAAGCAGTTTAAATTTATGTTGACGTTCTATACGGCGGTTGACGTTACATACATCAGTTTAAATGCATCTCTCCTCTCACTCACTCGTGATTTTTTTAACCAGTCAAATGGACAGAACGCTCACACAGTTTCACTCTCACCTTCCAGTTTTTGCGGGTTGTAACAACAACAAACTACAACTGTAGCGAAGACACATGGGATATGTAGTTGTTTACCGAGCCAGCTTCAGAGAGGCGCGTCGTTAAAAGACACCATTACCCATAACTCCACTTCACAGTTCTTCTTCTTCGGCTTTATATTTTAGTAGTTCAGACGCCGCACCGGCCTGTTTCTGCCACCTACAGGTCATTGTTTACATTGACGTGATTTTTGCACCTCATACGTCCAATTAAGACTTAATGTGTCCATACAGCAATTCAAACACTCTCAATAAATGATTCATCGTCTTGTGTTTAGACCGCAGCTGGACACATCCATTAAACTAGTGTGTTCTTGGAAGATAATTTCAAGAACACACACACACACACACATTGAATTATTCCTGAGGTGGTTTGCATGAAATCCAATCAAATCCAACCATGAACAGAAAGACAAAGGCTCGGGCTATAATGAGACTACATTTGAGTACATTAGGAAGTACACTCAGTTGGATGGAATCAGCCTGCCGTATTTTAATTACAGCTAGTTCACATTAACAGTTACAAATATGTAGTTTGGAACACTGTACTCTGCAGGTGCACACATGTACTTCATGACCCTGTAGATTTATTAGTGCTGGGTGGTATTATTAATCTGATAAGGACAATGGAATCACACAAAGCCCACTGACAGGAACTAATGACACATTTTGAAGACTGTACAAAGCTTTTTTCTTGAAAGCTTGCATGGAAAATGAGAACAACTCGAAGTTCTGAGATGCTTTTAAGCAATCCACGTCCAGCCGGAAGAGACACTGCAAATGAGTCACTGTAAGAGCATTGTAAGCTCATTGTTCCTGTGGGTTCTTATTAATGTAGTGGTTTAGACATGGTCCCTGCACTGCTCAGTAATCTGATGTTTTGTTGTGTTTCTGCTGAGAACACCGTGACCGAAACAGCATCTGTGCAGCTCCAGAAACAATGCAGCCTGACACTGCTGATCCCTGCTCGGGTGTGTGTCTTGTTTTTCCTCACTTTGGTCAGAGCTCAGACCCAATACTGAAAATAAAGTAGCACAAAGACTGTTCCTGGAAAGTTATATACACAATTTTGATGAATTTGAAGCCAGCAACATGTTTCAAAAAAAGTGACAGGGTAATTTTTACCATTCTGTTGCATCATCTCATCTTTTCACAGTAGGCGTCCTGAGGAGACCAATTATCATAATCTTGAAAGTGAAATATTTTC
Organism: Larimichthys crocea; assembly: GCF_000972845.2. Lineage (NCBI taxonomy): Eukaryota > Metazoa > Chordata > Actinopteri > Sciaenidae > Larimichthys > Larimichthys crocea. The sequence goes on from NC_040020.1 coordinate 1,216,632, forward strand.
CAATTCTTGCTTGATGTAGCATTTCAACTGTTCAACTGTCCGGGGCCCCCTTTGTTGTATTTTCTATTACATAATGTGCCAAACATTTTCAAAGTGAGACTCTTATACTGCAGTTGCATATGTTGCTCCATCGTGTCATGTGCAATCACGCACCCCTACACTGTCACGGATGCTGGCTTTTGAAGTGTGTGCCGATAACAAGCCGGACGGTCCCCCTCCTCTTTAGCCCAGATTTCCAAACAGAATTTCGAATTCAGACTCGTCAAATCACTGGATAGTCTTCCAACTTCGCCTCAGTTCATCTTAAATGCGCACAGAAGGTGGATGCTTTTCTGGATCTGGTTTATGTGTGGGTTTTCTCTCTGCATGGTAGAGTTCCAACTGTCATTTGTGGACACAGCGATGAGCTGTGTTCACAGAGGATGGGGTTTTTGGAAGTGTTCATTAGATCACTCCGTCCAATATTGGTTTTGTCCCTTGCATACAGAGATTTCTTTTGATCAAATTCAAAATGGGCATTTCATTTTCAAAAAACAATTTTTGGAAACAGGTTTTATATTAGATAACTCATTATACCTGGTAGAAACATGTTTTTGGTAATTGCTTGAACCATGAGGCGGCCTGGGACACATCTGGGATATATCTTTTAGAGAGTAAACGCTAATGCATCCTGGGCCAAAGAGACCACCCACTCTATTCCTACCCTGCGTCCTGACATGAAACACTCTGTAGGATTTTCATTTGGTTAAATGTTGTGCAAATTACATGTTTGGGCTCTTTTACCTACCAAAATAAGCAGCAGGTGGTGGTTGTGTAACTGCTACATCCCGAGGCTGCCTTAAAAAAATCACATCATTTTGAAAGATTTGAAACAGCTCAGGCAAATTCTTCAACATTTTTGTATTCTTGGAGGCAAAATAAGTTGTTTACTTCCTTGTAAAAAGCATTGTTGTACCAATAGTGATATTTCCTTTTCCTATGAATGAGCCACTATACTCCTCGTGTCTAAACCTAACCAAACAACCAATGAATGGAGGCAAAATAGAGGCAGTGTAGTAGAGAAATGCGTACTGGTGGCTGTCTGATGTGCACCTTTACCTGCCCTTCCACATCCTTTGTCCTATTATAAAACTATAACCCTGAGAAAACGGAACACAAAATGTACTTAATGTGTCATAAAGAAGTTTGTAGAAGTTAACTCAACTCTTACAGAGAGCAGACTGGTACAACAGAAAATCTGATGTTTTGTATTTCTCAGTGCTGAAAGAGGACATGATGTTCAAGGTGCTGTTCACTCAGAATGCACAAACCACTTCACAGAGGGCAGCAAATGAAAATAAAAACCAAGAATGAGCCGAAATAGAACTTCAAATTACTCAGTATTTTGGAAAATGAGACTATTTACTTTTCTGCTCAGGTTCGTATTAAAAGCGCTGTCATGTCATGTCTGTGCAGATAAATACGAACACTATAACCAGCAGCTGGCCTAGCTTTGCTCAGAAAAACAGCCAACTTGACCAACCACAAATTATTGGTTAAAAGTTACAATGTGGGGAAGAGGAAACTGGCAGGGAGGTGTGCTGGAAATTTTACAGAAAATGTATTTGCAGTCTCCAAAAACACAAAGAACAACTTAAAGCAAAAAAATGTATACCCCTGACACTGCTCTTCACATAACCCCCCCCAGAACAGTCCATTCTTTCCATTTCCCTTCAAATAAAACATAATACGAGAGAGCCTTCACAATCCTCAAGTGCCCCCAGAAATGTTCAGTGGGGATGAGATCAGGTGAGTGTGGAGCAAAGTCCATCTTTGATCTTCAAGTAGTTTTTGCAAAGCTTGGATGTCGGTCATTATCCGGCTGCAGTGTGAATGCTTCTCCACGAGGACACAAAAAATGGAGTGCATGCTTCTGCTCAGGTCAGGGTCACTCCGGTGCTGGAGTCTAACTCCAGGAGAAGGCAAAGCAACCCTAGACATGAATCATTCCAACACCATGTGTCACTGTGGGGTTGATGCACTATGGTATTATCCTCTTGACTAATCATGTCCTAACACACACCCTCCTGCACTGCTAGATAAACAGTGACCTGCAAGACTGCTCTTGCATATTCAGCGCATATCCAGTAGTATTTGCACATCATCAATCCTGCTGCTTCTTGACGTCAGGCAGTGAGGATCATTATAAAATCAACATTAACTAGAGCCGAGATGCAGATTTAGCCGTAAATACAGAGAGCAACAGGCGTTCTGAGTGCAGTATTTTTCTTATTCCCTGCTCTGCCACCACTGCCTTTCTGTTACTGCCATTAATCTCAAACTTTGGGTTCAAAGGACTCTCCAGTCACCCGTAAAATGATACTGTATGTTGGTCCAAGTGTCGAGCTTCTTGAGAAATGGTTTAGAAGCTGCTCCTCATCCCCCGAGACCACTGCAAGACTCTTATTTTGACAATACTGTTGCTAATTGGAGTCTTGAGTTATTTATTTATTGTGTCTGCGATAAGTTGCTTTTCCATCTGTCAAAGCTTGATGTATTGATCTTTTTATAATCCCGTTTCTGCAAAGAGAGTTCAATGGGCTGTCCCCTTAGAGACACTGAGTCTAGCCACAATTTGACTTCTAAAACTTTGGCCTCCGAATCCTCAAACGTTTGGATCAGATGGAAATATTGGAGATTTTCAATGTGGTTTCAGACTTTTGCACTAAACATCTACACTGGAATGAAGAGTGTTAAAAGTAATCGATGATATCAAACCACGAGCTTGTCGAGTTTGACGAATCGTTTCTTGCATAAAGTTTGAAATATCTTATGTGATGAATAGACTTTCAAATCCCAGAGCGACTCTTCAGATTGTCATTAATCACTAATCAACATATAATAGACAGACACATCATTTATGCCTAAGAAGGTCAAAAAGTAAATGTGTTTGGTGTTACATAAAAAACAAAAATTATCAATCATCATTGATATTAGCAGTGAATATTAGAGTCCCTTCATGTCCTCACACTTTCAACGCTTCCTTTTTATCATCATTCATCACTTCAGGACAAATTGAGATATCTGTGTGGTGCGTGCATGAATCTCACATCATTAGATATTCATTGATTTTGTGAATAATCGCTTGTTCACTTGACGTGTTTTAAAAAATTGTGACTCAGACGAAACGATCGTCACTGACGAATCTCTTAAGTCGTTCTTAATAATTAATTTTAGAATGGACGTCATGTTTGGAGCAGAAAAAAACAACTTTAATATCCAGTCAATTTGCAGAACAGTTTTCAGCACTAAGCAGCAGGCGAGCAGGTCTTTAATTAATACACACATTAAAAGATATTTCTGCATGTCATTGAGTCATTTAATCATATTTTTTCTTTCCAGCTGCTAATGAAATTCAGATTACAGTTCCCCTTACCCACCGGATTATCAGTAGATGAATGTTACACTCATATCCAATAACAATAAAAAATAATTTCATGGTTCTCTTAGTACGAAAAAGAATTTGACAATCCCAGAGCTCAACTCAAGAGAGAGATGAAACAGTCTTTCTGGTTTTCAGCTGTTTGGCTGCTTCAAAGCTCAAATGTGTCGCTGGCATCTGTTCTTTCACCAATAAGTCTGAAAAGTAACAAGTTGTCCCGCACAGCAAAAATAGATTTTGACGTTTTTTTTTACTTAAAGTTGGTAACACAAGAGTTTTTGAAACGCTCAAAACTTTGTGGACTAAAGTGTGAGTCACTTCATCGTGTTTCAGATGTCTATTTACACTCAGATCTAAATACTATTGTAAAAACTGTTCGGTGTGCATTGAAGCACGCACAAAACACAAAAAGAATGTAAGTTAGACTGCAATCTGCTGCATTTTCTTGTATCTAAAAGGAAATAGAAATAGAGGAGACCAAAAGCTGATTCCCATTTCAGCAGAGCTTCACTCTCCTGCCATGTATTTACTGTAAAAGGGCAAATCTTTGAAATGAGTTTTTCTCAGTAAACATAGACCCAGACAGACACACAAAGAAAGTAATATTTTTATATCTGTAGCTATTCTAAGTCTTAAATCATAAGTAAAGTAAACTTACAAAGGTGTTTTGTTTGCTGGAATTACCTTACCTTAGGAAAATAAGCCCAACTGATTCATTTCTGTAACAGGTAGGTAGTAGAGTCGGTGCAGTACACAGAAGTCATTTTCTTTTTTGCTGTAATTGAATTTTGGTTTATGCAAAATAAAAACTAAATAAAAGCTACTCCAGAGAGAAGAGTGGTATATTTTGTCACCGTCACTGTGTTCCTCTTTTCAGTGTTCTGGTACAAGAGTTCATTCTGAGGTATGTGTGAAGTGTTTTGGTTGCATTAATGGATTTTGGGAGTTGTTTATCTGTTGTGTTTGGCTCAGTGTTGGTAAAGAACTTTTAAAAAAATGGGTCCATTATTTGCTATGATTGCAATACATGTGCTAATTTTCTAATGTACTATTGAATGGAGAAGTGTTGCACTTGAGGCTGTGAAGTGATTTTACTCCTGGCGGTGTGGACGGTGCGTCAGAAAAGATGTGTGTGCAACTGGTTAACACAAGGTACTCACGTGCAAACCGCTGTGGCTGTGAAGTGAAACCAGTGCTGGCTCCAGAAATGAGTCAGTCTCCATAAGTCCCCATGTTAAAAAACTTCACAGCAGAAATAAACATGTTTACAGCCTGGTACAAAAAACAGTTTTGGTCTCTGTAGTTATTTTCCCCGTTCATGACAACTGTACTGAGGGTGGATTTTTATAGAACTTGTCTGTTCAAATTATGTTAATGCTGAAAGTTAATTAAGTTAATTAAGCTAACTAAGACTGCTTTGACAGGTGGGTGATTTATCTGAGTAACCAGGCATCATTCAGCCCACCTCAGCTCTGCCCACGATCCACGTCTTTGTCTATATTTAGACTTAGATGCTTCACAGCAGATCTTCTGAATCCTGTGGGTGACGCCATGGATGCACTGTCCATACAGTCCATGGTGCTTTCTATCAGAGCCGGATTAAGCCCTTTAAATCACCAGGGCAAAAAATGGGCTTGCCTCCCTCATGACCACTCTTTCCTTCTATTTTCTATGCATGCAGGCTACATGGATCGCTTCAATATTACATATTTCCTGTGATTTTACATATGTGTGACTGCCTGAGGGTGAATCAATCCATGTCTGTATTCGCCTTGGGCGACTACCAAGGTTTGGACATCAGTCAGTGTCTCATATGAAAAATACATCCACACTGTTTTACTCTGAATAAATAGGCAGGGAAATAAATTGGTTTATCTGTCTACAAACCACTGCAGCGACTTACTTACTGATTCACAATTCAAACGAGACAAAAGTTTATTGTGTGGTGTCTGCATGTAGAATTTCGTGGGATGAAAATGTAACTGACTTTCAAAATAGCCACGTCTTCCTGCAGGCAAATATCAAATCATACACCTCTGCTGTCTGGCAGACTGAGCTAGATTAGGTTCTATGACTGCAAATCAATAAGAGTTGGCAACAAGAGGGTACTTCACTGAAGATCACATCGACTCCAGTCTCAGTTTCAGTCCTCAGCTCAGTGAACGATGGGTGGGATTTCCCTGCAAGTCAAAAACAAACAAACCAAAAAATAAAAAACGTATGTTTGTGTCAGTGGTGGACTACAGAAGTGCACCAGTCCTGATGCATTTTAGTGAAACAGTTGCAAACCCTGGATAAGATTAAAATGGTTTTATTATGTGTTTATAACTACTGCACCTATAAAAAAAGAACACAAGGGAGTAACTCTTTATTTCACAAAGAAACAAACATCATGTGTAAGTCAGGACGTCGGAGTTACGACTGAAGGGCGCTTTATCATGTTTTCTACACTGTAAAGGCACCCTAGAGGGCACTTTGTCATGTTTGTGGACTGGAAACTTCAGGAACCTGTTGATGAAAATAGATTTTTATTAAATATTTGAACATATTTTTGCCTCAGTACACACAGATACAGCTACACAAGGGAAAAGGGCAGTTACGAACTTTGGGTAAGATTAAATTTGTTTTAATATGCGGGTATAACTACTGCACCTCTAGCAAAAACACACAACGAATTATAAACTACTTATCTGTTTATTTCAAAAGACACACATAATGATGTAGGTGAGCGTGAGCTGTTGAAAGCACTTAATTGTGTTTTCTCCACTGGAAAATCACCCGAGACAGCACTTTTCCTTTGTTTTCTCCACTGCAATGCAATGTAACTGACATTTTACAACATTTTATTCCCTGGAATGACACCTTAGCTGCCCCTAGAGGGAACTACCATCCTGTGCAAAGGGCACAAGGGAACTTTATCACATTTAGTACACTGGAAGAGCAGCAGAGAGTAACTTCATTATGTTTTCTCCACTGCGAATGCACCTCAGAGGTAGCACATTATCCGGTTTTCTCCACTGGAAAGGCACATGAGCTGGCTTTTTTTATAACATGTTATCCACTGGAGTAGAAGACACTTTATCATGTTCTCTGTGTAGCAAAGGTGCACTTAGAGGGAACTGCCCTGAAAGACGGATAAAAGGACATTTGGGGAAAGTTTTGATCATTTGGAAAGGCTCCATTTCTCCACTGGAATGGCACTTCAGGGATGTATTGATGAGGAGAGGGAGAGGGGATTTTTTATTGCCTCTCTCTCTCTCTCTCTCTCTCTCTCTCTCTCTCTCTCTCTCTCACGCACACGCGCAGATACAGCCACAGGGGCGCGCGCATAGGCATACTCCAGGTTTAAAAACAGCAGCCGCGCCGAGGCTGAGGCGCATCACTGAACTTGTTGCACATGCTTCAGCATCACTTGTGTGTGTGAGAGACACTGCACAGGAGCAGGAGCAGGGCAGGACAGTCGCACAGATCATCCATCATCCAAACAGACAGAGAGGGGAAAGAAAACACAGAGAATAATAAAACTCTGATAACATGAGAGCTGTGTGCGTTTGGGTATCTGTGGCGCTCTGGATGGGCAGCCCTGACTGGACGGCAGCGGCGGGACAAAGACTCAACGACTCCTCACTTCTAGGAGAGGAGATATTTTCTTACACGGGGAATATACTGAACGTTTCGGGCCAGTTGGATAACCGGACTTCTGGATTTTTCCTCCTGGACTTTGATGAGGGGATGCTGGAGGACTGGCGCTCTTTGGCCAGTAAGAAGCGCAGCGGCGGGGAGTCGCAGGACGGGAGCGTCAAGGCGCTGCTGGTGGCCGCTTACTCTCTAATCATCGTGATCTCCCTGTTCGGAAACACCCTGGTGTGCCATGTGGTGGTGAAAAACAAACGCACCCTGTCCGCCACCAGCTTGTTCATAATGAATCTCGCTGTGGCTGATATCTTCATCACTGTGCTCAATACGCCTTTCACCCTGGTAAGACCAGCAGACATGTATGACCTGTGTGTGTGTGTGTGTGTGTGTGTGTGTGTGTGTTCACTCACTTGTAATGAGAATAAAGCACAGAAGCCTTATCTTCTCTGTAAGAAACCAAACTTTCTTTAAGTAGAAAAGTTCATTTACAAATCACATTTTTATTATAAAAATAAGAAAAAAAATAATTTCAGTTTTTGCACTTTTGTCTTAAGACCCCATACCTGCACGCACTGCTTAAAGTATTTAGTATAATATAATGTAGTATTACAGAGTGTTGACACCAAAAGATGGCGCCATTTGTAGCTTCACAAACAGTGTGGATCTCTTTTTCTCTGCGTGGTACATCTTGCAATATAGAGCAGGTCTAGAGTGTGTCTTTATTATTCACAGAGAACAAACAGTGCCCACAGTGAGCAAGCACTTGGAAGCAGTGGCAAGGACAAACTTACTCGAAGAGGCAGAAACCTGGATCATGACTGCAGAGACTGTTATATTTCTATTTCTATATGTATATATACTTATTCTTCTTATGGTTCTCTAAGATTCCCTTAAAATCACATTTTCAATATAGATTCAGATGTATATCTATATCTATTTTTTAAATCTGTTTTCTCACTTTTGTTAAAGTATGTAGTGTTTAATATAATGTAGTTTTACAGAGTGTTCACACCAGTATGTAAGTATGGTGCCATTTGTGTCTGCACCAAGAGCGTGAGTGTGTCTTTTCTCGGTGTGATGCATTCTTAAAAATAAAGGTTTGAGTTAGGTAGTGTAAATAGTCCCAATAGAGTTCATTCAAGGTGCAATTTATCATAATTTCAATTAAAATATTTTATTTTAATTGAAATTTTGGGTAAATTATTCTAAAAAAGTAATTAAGTAAAGTTGTTATAAAAAGTTTTAAATGTAAAGTTATGAATTAGAAGAATTACTGATCTTTACACAGATTTACACATATATAAGTCCCAAATACAGCCACACACACATGCAAACACATGAAACGTGAAGAGACGGTGGAGTGGCAGATTGACATGTAATGCCGCCCTGGGGGCAGTTAGAGTTCAGTGCCACCTCTCCATTATAAACCTCTAAAGTGGCTCTACTGGAATTGAACCTGTTAGTCCCCAAAGCCTGTGGACTGAGCTACTGCCACCACCAATTAATTATCACTTTACTAATGGCTCTCTCTAATATGTAACTGTAGAGTCAGTCATGTAGCAGCCAGTAGGTTAGAAAAAGAAAAGCGGTTCAAACAGTCCATTTGTTGGTTTTTATCAAAACAAGGTCACAGTGCTGCGAAGGTTGTGTACGCGGTTAAACAGATTATTAAACATAAAAACCTAAAGTCCTTCAGACCCAAAAGTGCTGCAATTGTGACTTGAAGGATTCAAAAAATTCATTTCATTCATTTCATCAGGATAAAAAGGCTCCAGAGAACATTTTTTTTACAGAGTGTAGAGACTAGTGAATGTTTTAATCAACAGGCATATCTATAATAATCTGTATCTGTATGTTCCCTGCATGGCTTTATGATTACATATTCAAATTCATTGTTTCAGTGGTCATTAAACTATCATCCCATTCCTGAACTTGATTTTGATGTTGCAGTTAATGTTTGATCTTGATGGATGGATGAAGTTCACATGATCTGCTGTGTGTGTGTGTGTGTGTGTGTGTGTGTTCCCTCAGGTCCGATTCGTGAACAGCACCTGGGTGTTCGGGAGGACGATGTGTCACATCAGTCGTTTTGTACAGTACTGCTCCCTGCACGTGTCCACTCTGACCCTCACCGCCATCGCGCTGGACCGACGACAGGTTTGTCTACACACGGGAGATGAAGGCTCGGTGATGCTCTTCTGCGCTCGGAGAGCATCGCCTCTTCATTGTTCGACACCACTCACTGTGTGACGTGCAGAACATGCTGTAAAGTTCTGGCGTGAAGGTGAAAGGTTTAGTCAAAAGGTGTGTTCACGGTATCTTTGGTGAGATAACTGAGGTGTTTTAGCCTTTTAATAAGGTTTATCATAGGCAGTGGCGGAATGTAACTGAGCAATTTAGTCAAGGTACTTGAATATTCTGCTACTCTACATATATATATATATATATATATATACTCCACAGTCTGAATGAAAGCGTGACTGAGCTCAGCTCAGGAGTTTTCAATGCCACAGTAATGCTGTTTTGTAAAGCAGACAGCCTTGCGCATATATCTGTGAATAAGATTTTGTATTTTCATTCTCATGCCATCGTTAAAGGTCCAGTTATGCACTTTTTGTTTTTTAATGTGGGGATGTATTATTTCTACGTTGTTGTATTGGTACTAGGGTGTGAATACTCCTTGGTGGTTGTCTTGAAAGGTGGACCGTGTTTTCTCTCAGATTGTCATGAAATATCGACAAACTCAAGACAGTATCCTCAAACAGTCTCTATATTATTATTTTGATACATGAGGAGATTACACAGACATAGCGTAGGCACAGAACAACAATAAAGCTGAATGATGTCAAGAGTAGTGACAAATTAAGCATAATATATTACCGTTACTGTGTTGAAAAAAATAGATTCAAGCTTTTAAAATTCCATTTTCAAATCTCTCAAATACTTCATCTCTCCTCTTAAGCTGAACCCAACAAATTTAACCTGCAGTTCATTTTCAAAGAATAGTCGAATGAATGGAGCCTGACCTACCGAAGCTACCAGATACATCACAATAGCGAATAAAATGTTATTTCTTATGCCGCACAGCTGTGTACTGGAAAACATCTCCTGCTGCTGCCTTCGGAATAATCTCTCCAAAACATGTTGTGACTAATAATTGCTTCTTATGTGCAAGAAAATTGAATTTGTTCCAACAAACCACTTTAGAAAACACAACATTAAACTGAGCTGATCTAATCCGTGTTTGTTTATTGTCGAGATCAGACTCAGATTCCTGTTGGAGCTGTGCGCTCTCAGGTAAATATAAAAATGTTTTGTGTGGCTCTCTGATAATTTAAGATTAAAAGAGTCCAGAGGAATCTGTGACACTGGCTGAGAAGCTTCACATCGAGGAGTTCACATGGTGTCTTCTGCTCATACAAAGGTGTTCAATAATGCATTTTCTGACGGCTCTGCTCATATACTGCAGTGTGCACAGGAAGGAGATCAAATAGACGATGCCAGTTGAACTGCATGAGATAAATTGGCTTAAAAATGTTCAACAATCACTGAACTAAAACCTACAGTAACAAGCTTTCTCCACCACAGGTTCCTGGCTGGAACTTTTGTGTTTGTACTCCGAATTCCTCCCACAGTAGACATGGAGGTTAAATGGTGACTCTAAATTGCCCATAGGTGTGAATGTAAGTGTTGTCAATGGTGTTCAACATCTCATTGACAGCTGGAATTGGCTGCAGCCTCCCTTGACCCTGTTAAGGATGTATGGAAAATGTCTTTGGATTGGAAGTGCTGGCCTCGTCTAATATTATCTAACATTTAAAACCCAAATATATTGTGTCCTGATGACCTCCGGCTCAGGTCTGATCTTAATTTTCTCCCACAAAATTAAACCATTTAGCAGCAAGGCAGCATTAGGAGCAATAAAAACTAATGCTACTACTGCAGATGACAAGAAGAAGTACTACCAGTTACCCATAGGAAATTCTTCTCCACAAGTCTAAGTGTTTTTATAAAGTCCATGGGCTGGAAAAAAACGGCAATAAATCAGAATAAAATTGTTCAGTGTCCGAGGAACCAAGAGGAAGTTTAGAATATATTTGAATTAAGTTTGTTGCTCATGAAAATTGGAGCCTCATTTTCATAAAGCGGAGCAGAGAGGAGGACAGCAAATCCCTTGAATAAGATGGTCTGGATTTAGTCAGAAGGATCGACTCTCAAGGTGCTTTGTCCTGAAACTTTAGAACATTTTCACCAGTTCATTTACTGGCCACATGGTTTTATACATGATATAAAACTTTTTATTTTTATGAAATCATTAGTTGCAACTTAAAAACCTTTGATAAAGTTCATATTATTAGAAAGTGCATGCATTCAGTGATGACCATTGCTTTGCAAAGGGCTCCTTGAATTAGACATAGTGGGTTTGTAAGTGACCACTCCTCACAGTTTGAAAAACTCTGATACAGATGACTAAGATGACATAAGTGGGTATTTTTGAAAGTGATTTATCGTAGTGTCCTTTTTCAAAAATAAGTATTATTCATCTTCAGCTTGACTTTTTTTGTTGTGTTTGAAGGTACGAAGTCAGACTTCTCCTCCTCCTCTACTAAAATAATGGAAAGAAAACTACAGTGCAGTGTGACAATACCCAAGGACACTGAGTGCTGCCTCTGAAATTGCTCCCTTGTACATAGATTTTTCTCTGCATGGATCAAAACAATGTAGAGTACGCTCAATGAAGGCTCCCGATGCAAAACATCTGTCATCACCATCAGACAGCCTGCATGATTAGACCTCTTAGTGTTCTTTAGTGTGAGTAATTTACGGGGGATTTTAGACACTTGTGAATCGTCATTTTGTCTCACAGCTGCAGGTGTTGCATGAGTGTGATCTAGTTTAGGTTTCCTCAGGAGCTAAAGCAAATAGTCGACCTATAAACACTGTGGGAAGAGCTGTTGACAAGAAAATCTCACATCAAAGTCCCTCTGCAGCTAGTCTGAAGCTTTCTGTCACATCACACAATCTAGTGAGATTGGTCAATTATTGCATGTCGGCATTAAATCCAGTCCAGGCCCAGTATTGAACAACTCATGAAAAACAGGTGCACTGCACCTTCATTTCTCATCATATATAGTACAACCCTGTTTCCAGAAAAGTTGGCACGCTGTGTAAATACAATAGAAAACAAAATGTGATGATGTGCAACACATTGAATATTTACATTACATTACATATTTAATTGCAAAGTCAACTGAGAAATTGTTATTTGTTTTGGAAAATCGCCAGCAAAATGTTTCAAAAAAGGTTTGTACAGGGTCATGTGTGCCGCTCGGTTCATCGGCTCTTCTTTTAACAGCGTCTGAGAACTGAGGGGTCTTTACTGTGTCTCTGAAAGTGGAGTGTTAACTCATTCCTACTTGATGTATGATTTCAGCTGCTCAACAGTTCAGTTGAGTGTGATGATTTCAAATGTAAAGAGAAAGAAAAAAATGAATCTGTGCTGCCTTTAGAGCTGATAAACAGTCTGAACACACTGTATACACAGACATGCAAGAAGTAAATAGACACCTTTAATTTGAATTTCTTGCATGTCTGTGTATATGTATATATGTATCAGCTCCTGGGGTGCAACATATTCAGTCGTGGTATAGATCTGGATACAGCTGTGCTGCTGCTTTCACTGTCCATGGTGCTGAATCTTTAAAGAGAAACATGCTGTCAGGATGGAGAATAATGATTTCATGTGTGTATTTCTATGTGTTCCATGATATAGGGGACATGGGATAGCTGTTAGGTTATAATCCTACATTTACTGCTGAAGATAATGGTCAAGGGACACGGCTGTGCACCATTTACGCCCCATTGTGGCTACACCCACAGTGAATGTTCCAGCAGCGATGACATGACATAGATGCAGCTTGATGGCGTTGGCCCACAGCCCATGTGATGTTTCCCTCTAAGGCTTTGATTATATTTGATCAATTATTTCATTGCAGTTGCCCCCGTGTGCCCCCTTCCAGATGATCTCCTGTCTTTCTTGTACTTACAAATCCCCAAAGATGTCATTAAATTCACGAGGTTAGGAAGAAACTACTCTGCTAATTGGTCTTCCTTCAAGGTTCCTAATGTACTCAAGTCTAAAAAGCTTGAACTCTAAGAAATGACAAATTCACATGCCTCTCATTAGTAGCACAAGTAGCAGGTGTACTTCTGTAAATAGTTTCTCCCCCGACAGTGTCTCAACAAGTTTGAGGTCAAGATGTTGATGGCACTTCTAAAGAATAATGTGACCTCAGCACATCTTTCACAACATTCTTAGATGATTCATGAGGATGAAAAGACAACTCAGACAACAGCTGAGACACTGTCTGTCTCAAAATGATGATGTATTGATTGTGATTCTACATCTTCCTCTTCAGCTGCATTGTACATTGCAAGTGTACGCTTCGATTGGTGATGCACGTACAGCTGAAACTCGAATGCTCTTCTCTTTATCCAGAGGTCTTGAAGTCCACTTGGTGATTATAATGAGAGAAATCTGTCTCCTTCCTCTCCGTCGAACCAAACCGTTTCATTAGCTCGTTATTTCTAGCTCAGCAGCTGCAAAACAAACAATGCTCAAATAGAAAGAAAAGCAAAGATACTCTGGAAATAATGAGAGCAGCTGGAGAAAATGTGGAGCACACGTTGAAAACCGTACTCACATTTTCTGATCAGGTCCAAAGTTGAGTAACTCTTGGAAAGATGTGCTTGATGAAGAAGTGTCCCAGCAGCCTGTAACAATGACAAAGGGCAGAAAATCTAAATACTGGCTGACATCAAGTGGACTGGATTTCAAATAGGGTGTCCAACTGTGTGTGTTTTTTATAAAATAGAGGAAATAACATACAGTACTGAACACTAAGGCTTCAAAAACACAGATTTATGAAACTTTTTCTACGCGTTTCTTCGCTCACAGGACGCTTTACAAAGCACTCTACAATGACCGTGCATGTCGTGCATTATGACTGTCTTTGCAATCATGTGTGGATGAGCTATTGTCAAAGTTTGCTCTCAACTATTTCTTGATTTGACAATTTCATACAAGCAGCACAGAGCAGACAAAGGGAGAGTACGGGATGATTTATCCCCGGGAAAGATGAAACCTTACAACTTAAAGCTGTCATCATACTGTCTTTTCTTCTTCTTGCTGCTGGCCTCAGCTACCATCGATGCTGGGGCTGAGGAAGTAGATCCCTCAGATTCAGAGTTATCCGATTCTGGCACTTTTCTTTTTGGAGAAAACGTCCATGGCATTCTGCGTGCAACCTCACATAACCCTTCATGCCTCATGCAGCAAACATGACTCTGACACTGAGGTTATGACATGAGGAACGAGGCGTGTGAAAGGAATTTTAACGATGTATAAAGTGGCTAATGATCCACAATGATTTGCACACCAGAAGGCAGCGTGGTGGAGAAATGCTCCTCTAGACTACGACTACGGTGCAGAGAGGAATACTTTACTCATTACAACAGAACAGTTTAACATTTTTAGGTTCATGTTTACCAGCTTTAAAAACGTATCAAACGTCAATCAAGAAAATATGACTCATTGTTAAATATTACCCAACAGTATATGAAGCAACTAAAATGACCTCCATTTAAAGCTCCATTAAACGGCTGCTACCATGTTCATGCATGAATAGTAATGATCCGTTAATTACAAAAAAAGCAATGAAAGAGGCCATTGTGCATGATGAGTATGTTTCCTTTTGATTATTATGTACTTCTACTCCTACGTAAAGTGTTGAATGCAGAGCACTGTCACCTCACAGCAAGAGCAGGTTGACTCCAAGTTGCCCGTCGGTAGGTATGCATGAGAGCATGAATGGTTGTTTGTCTCGATGTGTCAGCCCCGTGATGAACTGAGGCAACCTGTCCTGTGTGTACCTCGCCTCTCGCCAAATGTCAGCTGGGATTGGCTCCGGTCTTGCGTGACCATGATAAGGAAAAGCAGTTATGGAAAATGGATGTTCTTCCTTTTTTTTTTTCTGAAGTAAAGGATCTGAATACTGAGTATTCAACACATTTTCACACAGACTACTACCTGACACCTTCTTGCAAAAGAAAAAGCGGCGTGTCAAAATGTCAGATTGTACTGTGCAAACAAAACGAACAAAAAAACAAGGCAAAGAAAAAGATGCACTCAAAGAAAAATGGCATTTTTTTTGTCATCATTTAATGTCTTGTCTTCAGAAATATAATTCTTTTCATTCATTGGTTGCCCGAGTTGATGGTTGTCAATGTTCAAGGTCCTCTGAGTTTGTACAGTCAACAGGAATGTTGTAGATGTCACCTTTTTGAATATTTAGTGTCACATTCCTCTTTTGAGATGTCCTCATTTTGCATAATGGATATTAACACAGCACAGACGTACGAGCTTAATAAGAAGTTAATAAAACACGGCGTGCATGGAGCTTTCTAATGATCGCAGCTTTAACTGGAAACATGCGAACAGTTAATAATTAAAAGTCAATAACACTCGTCAACAGTAATTATTATAGTTGTTTCCCGCACATTGGTGGATTTATGATCTGTGTGTAATGGTGTACTCATGAGCAGAGAGCTGCTATTCAGACGAGTTCACAAATACACAGATGTGGACGGATTATGTGTCGATCCAATGTGTGTGTGTGTGTTTACACTGACTTTGATTTTGTTTTTGTAGGTGATCTTACATCCTCTGAGACCTCGCATGTCCCCGACACAAGGCGGTGTTTGGGTCGCTGTTATCTGGATAATGGCCAGCTGCTTCTCCCTCCCACATGCAATCTACCAAAAGCTCCTGACCTTTACATACAGGTAAAATGAGACACACTCACGCATTTCAATAAGGAGAGATGTTGGGTTAGAGAGTTTGTGACCGAGAAAGACGGGTTAAGTTGAACGTTTAGAGGATTTAAAGTGCAAACACGGCCAAAGATCAGTTTAAACAGAAGAGGGTGTGCAATGACAGGTGAAAAGAGGGAATCCACGGGCGGATGAAGTGCTGGTGATGGCAGAAGTGCAAAAACAGGAATGGAGATGAAACACGTCTGGATATGGCTGGCAGTTGGAGAGTTGCAAATTGAAGATTTGCCTGGGGCAGAGAGAGATCGAGGTCCAAGAGCACTGTTACAACCCAGCTCATGTAGGGAAAAGGAAGCAACATAAAACCAGATGTAGTTGGTAAAAGTTATTTCTTGCCTGGAGTGAGGATTCATGATAGAACAATAGGACCATGAGGGAAAATGGGTAGGCGGATGCTTCGAACCAAAGAAATAAATATCACCAAAAGAGAAGGGAAGGAAAAACTTCACAGTCTTAATGACCAAAAAGAAAAAAAAACCCACAGAAAAAGCAGCAACCCTAAACCCTCAGGGCTCAGGAGAGCAGCGCCAGGTGAGAGTGATTGGCACACCTGTATCCAGATAGCTAATCACTTTTTTACATAGTAGCGTGCTGGAGCTGGGAGAGCAGTCGGAGCAGGCTTGAGAAGACCCAGCCACTGTGACTGCTGACGGATGTTCAAACTTAAGGAAGTTAGCCCCTAAATTACATCCTGTAGATTGGAGGGCTGGACCAAGGGCTGCTCCGATCAGGAATGGATGATGAGGATGGCCACAACCCATCAGCTGAAACTGACCATACACAATGTTACGTGCCGTGGTGGGTGTGTCTTGTTGTCTTGTGCTCTTTTGATTTCAGGTACAGCCCTTTCCCTCTCCTCCCTCAATCAGCTGATTAGCTGATCAACACCTGTAGGCTATAATGTGTCGTGCATGTTCCCGCAGCGAGTGGTTCGTAGTGCGTGGCGTGTGATCGTTCCTGGCCTGCATCGTGTCGTTTAAAGAAGACTTCACTTTACGTTATATAAATTGTGTTATTGAATAAATCCCTGCGCTTGCAGTCGGTCCTTGGTTAATCCCATTGTTTTTTTGGTCTTTACTTTAATTGTTACCTCCCTAAATTCCCATAGACTAAGTTCTGCCTTGTCGGGTCGTAACACACAATGAATGAAGTGGTTGGCTGTGCAAAAACTATAATACAAAGAGGTGTCCATAGCACCTGTTACCACACTGTAGACGGAAAGATCTAGCAGTCTGGAAGGTTGAGTCTTGAGGCAAGTGAGAAGGAAAACCACAACTATTGAGAACGAGGGGGAAAATTCATGTGAGGATCATAATGTTATATAAAAAGCAACATCCAGGGACTCATGACTGAGGGTGGAGAAAGATCATTTGTCGCAAACGAGAACAAAAACCTCCTCCTGAACAACACATAAAAGCATTTTCTGACCTGGTGCCTCGATTTTGACCACAGCCAGAAAAAGACAGGTGGGCTTAATAACAGTAATCTCAGTGACAGTGAACTAGTACATACAACAGTCAGCCTTACAAACCACCACCACAAAAATAAAACCATGTTGTGATCTCTGAAGTGCTCTGGTGAAGGTTTAATTACGCTTACGTTGACTTGGTTACGTCAGGGAAAGACCACGGTTTGGGTTAAAAGGGTTTTTGATACGATTGGATTGATCTTTATTGCCATGGTCACAATAATTATTATGATTAAATGATTACCCTGGTTACAATTAGTATAATTATAATTATTACGGATAAAAGAAAACAAGGTCGTCAGTTGACTTCTATGTCAAACTCCAATGTTCTGTCGACCCATCCGTCTACACCAACCCTCCTCCGTCTGTACACTAAGAGGCTTTTAAACGTCACCACGAGTTTGTAATTACTATAGCTGCCAGAGGACTCGGAAACGTGACGACTTTGACAACGTTGGAAAGCAGAAATAGCAGAAAATCCTCTGAAAAGTGAGAGATTGTTGTTGTTCGAGGTAAACGTGGCCTAGTTTTGGAGTTTAACAGATTAGGGATGCACGATTTGTCAGTGCTTCTATTTTATTTATTTATTTTTTGCCTGAACAACCTTCATGGTTTTTTCTCATATGTAACGCCTGTGTTCATATCTGAGTCATTCGTCCTTCTCGTGTTTTCTCATTGCACTCACCTAGAGCTGAAAAACGTTTATCCACTAACTGTGGAGTATAAGCAGCTATTTTAGTTTTCAAATTTCTGCTCAAATGAGAAGCAGGTATGACAGTTTGTGTTTAGTTATTTCACATTTTTAGATCTTTTTTTTTTGTTTTGTTGATGTGACATCTACGTTGTGGTTTTATTCAAGAATCAGACTGCCATCAGCTGAGTGAGGAGGAATAAGTGGGACTGAAGCTGTCCTTTGTCTGGACAGACAGTGTCGATGCATGTGAGGCAAACGGGAATAAAGAACGTCTTTGACCTCTTGTTGCAAAGAAGGAGGATAGGAAGAAAGAAAAGCAGGAATGAGGGACTCAAGTGTTTATTGAGTCTGAGTCTGTTGTCACTTTGTTTAAATCTACACTGCATCTGTGCATTTATAGGATGTCATGTTTATTTAAACAGCTCACTTCAATACTTGTGTACACGTATTCGAACACTTTATTTTTATATATTCCTTTTTATATTTTGTATGTATTGAATTCTTCTTGTCCAGCAAATTTCATTGTTTTGTTGACCCAGTGTTAGCTTATACATGGCAAATAAACCTGAAACATTCACCTTTGATTAAACTCCGTCCCTCTTTCACTCATCCGTCTGTCTTTCTTCTTCTGTAATTGTCCTCCCCAGTAAGGAAAAGGAGCGCAGCCTGTGCGTCCCAGATTTCCCGGAGCCATCAGATGTCTACTGGCAGTACATCGACCTCCTGACCTTCATATTACTTTACATGCTGCCGCTCCTCATCATCACCGCCTCCTACACCACAGTGGCCTGCCGGCTGTGGCGCCACAACGCCATCGGCGACACCACAACAGCTCAGCACGCCGCCCAGAGAAGAAAGCGCAGGCGGACGTTGGCGATGTTGCTCCTGGTGGTCGGGGTTTTTGCCGTCTGCTGGTTCCCACTCAACTGCTACGTGGTGTTGCTGTCCAGCCAGGCCATCCACTCATCCAACGCCCTTTACTTCTGCTTTCACTGGCTGGCTATGAGCTCCACCTGCTACAACCCTTTCATCTACTGCTGCCTGAATCCCACCTTTCGCCAAGAGCTGAGGCTCCTCTTCGACATGTGCAGGAGGAAACGGAGGGCCGTGGTCGGGTTGGAACCAGAGATTCGTCCCGCGGCAGCCTGCGCTCTTGGTCGCCGGGTCGCCTGGCCCGACAACCATGAATCGTCGAGGCCGGGGCGTGCTTTGTCCCACCCGGGTCACGCTTCCTCACAGCAGAGTCATGCCTCTTCCAGTCAGTCCCACAACCTCAAAGATACACATGTGCTCTTCACAGCCAGGCAGGCCCTCACAGGAAGAACTGACATCCTCTCAGTGGAGCCCATCGTCACTGTGAGCTGACTGAAAAAACCTGCCACAATGAGACAGGTCGTCGAGATCCTTTTTCAATCCCATTTCAGGATTTCATCATGTTCCAAAGAGAACAAAGGATCTGAAAAATCTCAGAGATGTATGGTGCGGTTCAGCTCTACATAGGATTTTGGTAGCAGCAGGACAGGACAGTGATTTTCCTGTGGTTTCATCCGGCTTTCAGATCGACCTCTAACCTTAAAAAATGAGCAACAATCTCAACCACAAGGTTAGTCTTCAGCAGCTGTTCAGTTCCTCAGCAGATGGAGGAGAGGAGTTTATTGAGTTATTTGTGTTCCGTATGTTTGCATCAAGGCACCTTCCATGTTGGCTTGACGCTTGACATTAATGGTTCTTCTCTTTCTTAGAAATGAGAAGCTGACCCCCAAGGTCCATTCAGTAAACGTTCTGGAGCCTATAATCAACTCTGAGAACTTAAAACTGTTGCAGCTTTGACACTGCGGTATACAAAACCGCGTGCTTACCTAACGGTCACGCTGCAAAGGATACAAAGCGATGCATTTCATAATGTTACGTAACATTGACAGAAGTTTCTATGGAACAGAAAAACATTTCATCATGCTATAAAACAATGTGATGTAAAAAACAAAGTTCTTGTGCGATACAGATATTTTTTTCTTTCACCAGCCTTCACAGTCTGGCAGGGTAGCAACGAAGTTCATTCATCTCATCAAACCGCCCTGAAAACTGTGAAAGGTTTTGACAGGATGTGCACACAAAGGGTCTGACTTCTTCGGGTAATCATTCAGCCCGTGAGGACAGAACAGAATCTCAAAGGGTTAAGACGAACACGGTGAGAATAAAACTACGCTCGCATCGATCCACTGTAAAGCCGCCCTGCTGCTCATAGTTCACCTTTAGCCACAGGGCTTATACAATATGTACAAAGAAAAAGAATATAAAAGTGACAGCACTGTCGGTGACCTCATCTTGAGGAAGGAAGGAAGTGTTCAGGAGCCTCTGATGTCGTATGCTGTATTATTTATTGATCAAGGAGAATTAGAGACACTCTCATGGTCCATCAGAAGTGCCTGAGTCGGTCTCACATTCTGCTCAACTCATCCTGGTGGATCGACTTTAAACCCCAAGATAAAACCCCAAATACTACACGCACCAGAATCAGTCAAAGGGAATGTTTTTACCCTTGGAGGTGTTATTGTCGGCATATTCTAGTCTGGAGACACAGATGTCTGTTTACGCAGATTGGAAGCTATCTATTATGACTAGAAAGGCAGCAATAGGTCTCCTTGACCCTGGCCACCACAGTGTTGAGATAGACTGGCACCTCGTCAAAGCCAAACAACTAATACTGCTGAGGGCCTCAAGGCCCACACGTGACCTCCTGTAACCTAAGGATAGAAAATTCCATAACAGTTGCTACAAAAGCCATTTTGGAAGTTAAGTTTCTTTTTGATGACGTTTTTGCAGATGAACTCGTTGTGGTTTAGTTCCTTTTATTACATAAGATTTGGCTGACGTCTCTTCACAAATATCTTCTTCACCTGTCTGTACCACATTCACTTTCTTGGAGTACCTGTGAAGGAGGATGAGGAGAGGTGAGAGCTATTAACAGTGACAGAAATGTCACATTAGAGTTGCTATTGGTTGCATTTGAAGCAAGAAGCTTTACATCCAAACACAATGATGATGATGTTAACAAATATAATCAGATATTGCACAGATGATGTAGTGATCCAAGCAGTTATGGACTCAACTTTGTCTGAGGTCGATTTGGAGACAGAACCTTCAGAAATCTTTTCTCAAGACTCAAAGAAGAAAACCTTGTGAAACTGTGTGAAAGCTCGTTCAGAGTTCTGCTGCATTTTCAAAACCTTATAACATCATAGATGAATGACAGGAGCTTATTATGCACCTCTGCCCTCTCATTTACTTTTATTCTATTTACATCATAACGCTACAGTTCACCACGCATTCGTGCGCACAGTCCGAGATGGATCACGTTGATGTCGGTACGACACAGATGATTTTTAATAAAGCTGTCTCGCAGAGTGTGACAAGCAGTAATCTCACATAATCAGCTGACCGGATGTCCAGATTCAGAGCTGTTACAAGCGTCAAAGACAAAGCTGATATTACCGCTTTTGTCAGTTTAATATCTTGTTTGTGCTTTTAATATTCTGTGCGCTGGATTGTGGATTTCAGCAGTACACGCACATCAAATATGACCACTTTCATTTCAGTTCACTCTGTTGAACCAGACTGCCATCCCAACCCGTACCCAAACGTTATATAAATTGAAGGCTGAATGTGCATCCAGACTATTTTCTTCTTCCTCAGGTCCACATCAACAAATCATATAATCTCCACGATGTTTTGTGAAGACCGTCGTTCCAGCCGTTGCATTCTTCTTCTACCTTTTCAGACCTCACAGACTTAGGCACCTTTTGTGCAGTGTGTATATACGGTTACTTTGCTCTCCCAGTGAAAGGAAGAAAACTGAAAATATTTGCAGGGCCATTTATGTGTTTTCTAAAACGTCTTTAAGGTTATTTAAGACTATGTCCTTTTGAGAAATGTAAAGAAACTGGAATGTGAAATGCTTTTGAAAGACTTTTAAAGCTTAAGAACGTTCGGGTTATATTTTTCTGCATTGTGTCGTCCTCCTATCACAATATGGGTCTGATTAAATGTTGAATAAAGCAGCTGCTCAGTGATGAAAGGGTAAACGGTACATGTACTTTAGATTAAGTAAAAGGCAGCTAAAGCATCTATCACAGGATGGTGTAATATAGGTACTTTTCACACATTCATACAAATAGATTTACAAGAATACAACATTTTTAAAGAATGAAGCATACCAGCTGTTTATAAAAACATGTACAGGTGTCATATAGTGAGTGTTTTATTGTAGCAGAACATTAAATAGAAAACTGTGTCATAATCACTCATCAAGCACAGATTTTCTGCTACGTCCTCATGACAATCACGATGAAAACAAAGAGCTTTGTGTTTGAAATGTGTTGTATATGTTGAGCTTTGCATTGTTAAACGAAGTAGAAAAGGAGAATGGCGGTGAAAAGACTTGAAAATATATTGCTGTGAGTTTTAAGTGTTTTTTGTGAATGAAATACCGAAGATTGTCAAAACAGTGAAATGTAAAAGACAAACTGTGAAGATTGTTAGACATTCGGTTGCTCTATTTTTGGGTTTGTCGAGGAGGAAACGATCGATATGCCAAAATAAACGCAGCTCTTCTCCTTTATCTTTCGGAGGTTCAGGGAAGTGTGTAACATTATAAGTGTGTTCTTCTGTCTGTTTGTCTTTGTCTTTAAACATCTGTTGTGTGTAATATTTTGCTGTAACTTGTGAATGTTAAAATGTATATAAAGAAAAAAAAGTTAAATAAAAATGAACTTATCTCGATTCTGAACGTCAGACTTTTTCTTTTCTTTGTGTTCTTAATAAGTGCGGTCCGACATTTCAAACACAATGCAGACTCAAAAGAAGAAGTGGGCTGTAATATTAATATTCAGGGTTGCGATCAGACATACTGATCCTGACAGAGAAAGCGGTTTGAGAAACATTCTTGCCATCTTCATGTGTCCTTGACACACACACACATTATATGCAGTATAATAGCTCAGCAAGAATGTCTGTTCAGAAACGTTCATGCAGTCATGACTTTTAAAAGTAACTTGTTGCATTACAGGATAACTGCCATTAATAAAGTAACTCATTATGTCACAGCGTTAATTACTTACTGAGAAAAGTAACTCTTGAAAAAAATGAAAACCTCTTTATCACATTGATTCTGTCTTTGCAGAGCCTGGTCTACTCATAGCTCATAACTTCATCATTTATCTCCTCCCCCTTGGTAATATCTTCCGCAAATATAACATAAATTTCCACCCAGCTCTACCCCGCCAGCAAACCCACCTCCAACCTCCCGCCCTCCTCTCTTACTGACTGCTTGACAGAAATAAAATCCTGGTTCACCTCAAATCTACTTAAACTGAACAGTGACTCATTGGCGCCAAATCAATGTTATCCAAAACCGACAGTTTCTCTATTGACATCGACAATTTGCTCCATTTTCCCCTCCCGACTCTCACCCGAGCCGCCTATTTCCACCTACGCAACATTAACGTCCTCCGTCCCTCCCTTACTCCTCATACCACTGCCATCTGTAAACTACAAAATCCTTTTGCTTACATTCAAAGCCATCCATAACCTCGCACCACCATATCTCTCAGATCTTCTCCACGTTGCTGCTCCTCCTCGCTCCCTCAGATCTTCCTCCTCCATTCACCTGACTGTCCCCTCTGCCTGTCTCACCACCATCACCCAGCTCTGGACCTCTTTACCCTCCGTAATAAGGAACATCAACTCACTCTCGCAATTCAAGTCCGCGCTCAAAACCCACTTGTTTAAAATCGCCTTTTCCATCTGACTGATTCTTGCATTGCCCTATTTTAACCTGTTTTTAATGTTGTATTCTTGTAATTTGGTATACTAGTATGGTTCTTTTTGTTTGTTTTTGTTATTTGCTGTCTACCTTTATTTATTGTAAGGTGTCCTTGGGTGACAGAAAGGAGCCTATGAAATAAAATGTATCTGTATAACTCTGCAAGCTGATAACAGAAATAACTGAAGCTATATAAAGCTTGATTATGTTTTATACACGTTTCCTACATATAAACATAAAGGGCTCAATGCATATACCCTCACAAGTTCATACAACAAGAAAGTAAATAGAAACTGAGTGCACCTGACAGGTGACACCTGATCTGACAGCAAACTGTTCAGAGGCATATAAGGCACAGCTGCTTTAAGAAAACCCAGTGGCAACCTTGAAATGTTACCGATGCTGCAGTGCCAAAAACTGTAGAAGGGCTAACCAGAGTTATCACAGCAGCTCTTAAGAAATCTGTGGATGACGTCACAGCCATCACTTCCATGTTTAATACAGTGTATACTTTCAACATGCAACCAACGAGGTCAACGTTTGCTGACTAAAAGGCATTGACCCACATAATGTGGGGTGCAGGACTAGGGATGGGAATTGATAAGATTTTTGCGATTCCGATTCCACTATTGATTCTGCTTAACGATTCGATTCTTTATCGATTCTCTTATCGATTCTCATTTGGGAAAAAAGGTCATCTTCTAAATGTAATGCAGAAGGCATTCGTTTAATGTGTAACTGTTATAGCATGTTTTACAAAGAAGCACATGGCGCTAACATGGTAGGCAGTGTGTTATTTACCAGAGTTACCTTCCGTAGTAACCGCAGAGGTGCTCATAGCCTGGGTGCTGCCGCTGCTGCTAGGTTGAGATTCATCTCCAGTCCGGAGCATGTCAAAAACACGACATTCATTTAAAAATATTGCATGTTGTGTGCGCAAATGTTTCTGCATGTTCGTCGAGTTCCCTCCCGACGCTGTTATCTCCACTTTCCAATGATTGTAAGTCGCCATCTGTTTTGGTAAAATGCAGCCAAACTTTGGAGCGTTTGAACCGAGTGGGTGCCATTGTTTACTACCGATTGCACTGCACGTGCGAAACTTGCGTAAGTTACGTGGCGTAATTGCTTGCTGGAATCGAGTGCATGCTTTCTGGAATTGATAAGAGAAACGTTAGATAAACTGCCAAACGATTCCATGGAATTGAAACACACGGAACCGGTTCTCAAAAACAACCGGTTCTCGATTCCCATCCCTACCCAGGACCCCATGCCTATATGAGAAAATAGTTTTGTTTCTAGACAGGTTCCCCTCAGAGCAACTCGAATTAGGCTTTTTCTTTTTTTGGAGTTATCCTCGAGTGTCCACAAAGAGAAGACGTTGAGGGGGATGAACAAAACACTGGACTTTGTATAGGAGACTGTTTCCAACAGTCTACATTGTTTTTTTTAACCATGCACTTTACAATTATATTGTATTATTGTAACCATACCATAACAAAGTAGTCATTAGACTACAATCTTTACCCAAGCCTAATCAAGTCATTTCTGTGCCTAAACATGAACAAATAGTAGAACGTTTCTCTGCTAAATTGCTGAAAGGAGAGCGAACATTGGGCTGACATTTGTTAATGGAGCTTTAAACCTAACCTTGGTAAAGACACAAGATTCAAACTGTAATCTCAAAAGAGATTCACAATATATGAATGATATAATCTTCTTAATTGTTTCCTGTCTCCGACACTGTTATAGTCCAATAAAGGCAAAAAACAAACAAACAGCAATACCCCCAAAAACAATTCTGGAGCGTTCAAATCATGTAAATCAATTTAAGCATTTGAACAAACAAAAAAACGTTGTCGTTTTTCAGCTGAGGACAGACCAAATTATCATCAGTAGAATGATCTAAAACGTAGAGTTGCTAACAATGACCACAGGTGTCCTCTCTGGAGAGAAAAAAGCCCCATTAAATTACGTGAAGTAGACACTGGAGGTGATACGTTGTTTGTTTTGGATAAAGCTGTGGCAAATTGTTTCACAAAAATCACTAAATTGGTCATGCACGTGGAGGGTTTTCATTCCACAGAGACATGAGCAAAGATCCTAAAACAGCATGCTTTCCATAAAATGCAACAGCAGCTCAGGTGAAACGCCATCAAGGTCAGGGGATTTGAGGCTGAAGCTAAAGTTCAGTTTGTGCGATAGGAAAGTGCAAGGACGTATGACACGTTCTCTCTGCAGAGGTCGAATAATAATCCCAGAAACCGTAAATGCAGGCAGAGTGCATCAGCCTTCATGCAAGGAGCAAGCTGTTCCTTTCAATTATTATTTTTTTGTTAGTTCTAGTCAAAGGAGAGCCAGTTTTATTAACAGCTGAGAGTTTCTAAGAAAAGAAGATTTGATCTTTGGCGACGAGGTGTATTATTTCTCTTCAGCAGTGTTTAACCATTGAAGACAATCTGAGCAACAGCAACAGCATTCTATATATTTCCTTTATTAGCTTGAGTATTATGTACTATCTGTCTTTATTGGGTAATTCATTGACTCACCCAGCGTCAACAAAATGTAGCTTGGGCTTCTTTAGTTTCCAGTGAGTAGACAGTAAGCAAAGAAAGGTCTTCTACTCAGAAACCCATCCAGCAAATCAATTTTCACTGTGAAACCTTCACGTAAAGAATGCTGCTGGTACACATGATCGTCAAGGTCCCTATACACTCCATGACAATGTGGAGAGATCTTTATGTTGTTGTTGTTGTAATGTACCGGTGGTATTGATGGGTGAAATTAGATGTCAATAACACCTGAGTCACCTGCCAAACAAAGAGGGAGCGACAACTTTGTGACAGCAAACTTTCAGTGCAGTGCTCGACTAACTTAAGAAACAAACTTGTGTTCGCTCAAATGCTCTTCCTGCAATAGCTCACTCAAAATAGTGGGAGACAAGCCGGAAGTTGTTATGCCATTAAGACATTTTGTTCGTGTAAAGTTAAGCCATCCTTGAGGTCTTGGTCTAATCTTCTCCAGGAGCATTGCTCCACGATGCATTCAGTTCTCCTTCTAGGAGCATGTTTGGTCAGGATTAAAGACATATCTCACAAGCACAGACATAAAGTCACACAATACAGCAAATTTTAATTAACTTTGTTTGAGCGAAACTCAACAGCTAAATACACCTATGAGTGCATGAACACATATCCAAAGATATTAGAAATACAACTTACATCAGAGGACTTTTCGCGGGACAAATTGCTCGTCTAAAGTCGTCTAAAATGTCTTATTCCCTTCTGATTAAATCAAACATGCTTAATATTATGAAAGGATTTTAGTCTCAATTCATGCAAATAGCAAAGTTCAATCACGTGAACAGCGTCAACGATATATGAGCGAACTCTTTCTAGCATATCGAGGCACAAGAACATGAGGTCTTGGACTGTCCAAAGAGAAGAGATCGCTGTGGAGGTAGATTGAGTGAAATGGAAATTGCTGCAGCCTTCTTAAAAGCACACAGGACAGCGGTGGCAACAGTTTCCAGTGTGTGGTGGGCATTTTGGGAAGATTGGTGGCCACGCTGGCAGTTTGGCTCTAAAGGGAAGATAATAGTCCATCACTTTGGTTCAGATCGAACTTTTGACTGGATTGCCACTTTCATGGTCTTCAATTGTAAATCATTCTGGTCAACCCACTGACTTTGGAAATTCATTCGTTTCCCTGCAGGTCAGGCTAAAATTTCGCTTGGACCAATGGTTTCATGTTAAACAAACCCTAACCCAAAACAGATGACATTCAGCCTCAGGTAACTAACTGGCTAAGTAGCAAATGTTAATATGTTAACACAGTAAACAAAAATAGTAAATAACATACATCAGAATGACGAAATCATAGAATATAACCATGGTTTATATTCAAAGGTACAGTGTTTACATCTGTGATCTGATGGGATAAAAGAAAATTAGCAGTGCTGGAGAAACGTCTTGATTTGACTAAAAGCATTAATTAATGACAAAGCATCACTAATGTTGCAGCTTGTAAAGAGGTGAGGTAAATTCACCAGTTTTATATGCTGCTAGGAAGCTTAATCTATAATTATACATCGCAATTCTGTATTAAAATGATTCAGTATGTAAATAAATTGGTAACTAATGATGTCTAATAGAAAAGTTCTTAGTGTTGCTATGATTTGTAAAAGGTTTGCTGTTGGACTTTATTAGTTTTGAGACTGAAGCTGCCTTTTTTTTTCTTTGTATAAGAGTTTGTTTTCCATTAAACATTTAACAAACTTTTAATGTAACAAAACTCAGGAGTGACCTAAAAAAAGAGTAGTAGCTGGTGGAGAAATAGCTTTCTATTTTCTTGAAGAGGGGAGTTGCATTACCTCTACTTTCCTTTTCTTACCTGTGCACTCCACCTGAAATATCACCCTGCCTGCAACACTTAGATGTTACCCACGTCCACAAAAGAACCAAGACCTTTATTGAACTGCTCTAACAATCTGCTTTACGTTATTACACCGTCGTGTCGCTGTGGGAACTGGAAATGTGGTGGGAAATGCCAAATAGGTCGTCTAAGAGCTTGTGAGTCATTCCGACCAACACAATGCCATTTACAGAACATCCCTTTGCAAAAGTTGCATATTGAAAGGAGGGGACGGTGGCAAAAGCACAATTCGCTCTCGGTGTGAGTCACGCTTCATTTTTATCGTGCAGGTACTGACCTGGAATACATTTGGCCATTATGAAAATGCCACAAATAATCTTTATATCTTTGTAATGATGATAATTGGTACCAAAATACCAAGCATCCTAATTTAACTCATTTCTTTAACCTCATGGCATTTCCCTCTGCAGAGTACTGCGTCTCGTTGCTGTACACTTTTTCTTATTCCAGAAATCACCAACGAGCCACTTCACCAGCCTCCATGATCCCTCACTCACTCTTGGTCAACCCGGTCAATCCAATGGGGGCGTCCAGCCAAACACAACTGCCGGCGACTGTTTTTGGCATTTAATTTGGTGGACAAGATAATGAATCCCAAATTTTGACAATAAGCATTAGTTGTTTGGCACTCTGCTATCAGTGGCTGTGCCACAAAGTTTGCTGAAGTGCTTTAAATGGTTGGACGACTGGAAACGTATAAAAAAGTGTAAAACCATTTACGATGAAATCATTATAATTTGCTGGTTTAAATTCATCCTTTTAAAGGTTATTCTTTTCACTGAAGGCGTGAAGAGAAGAAGAAAAAGAACTGCCTCTTTTAGGAAATCACAGAATGTCATGAGCTTCACTGAGCAACTCTTTTCACTCTCTATCCAGTGATACTTGGTATTTTCTTAAGTTAAAATTTGACTCTGTTCCTCAATGTTCTATTATTAAATGATCTAGTTATGAAGGTCATGTTTCTTTTTTCCCACCCACTGAAAGAAGTTTGTAGCTCTTTTTAACCTTGTGCTTTCTTTCATGTGAATAACAATGACTGTGGCGTGATGGTTTGACAAAGGAACGCCACCTTTCTTCATTCTTTTGGCAGAAAACATTCTCGATCTCGATTTTGTGTAAGAATGATTAAAAAAAGACACAAAGAGAAGTATTCACTGTGATAATGTGTTTTGTGGCATAAAGGGAATTGTGTTTACAGGCCTTGAAAATGTATTCTCACAGTGATGGATGAAATATCACTCATACGTAATATAAACTCATACATAAGTGCAATTTTCTCATGCATGCATGCATACTGCACTTTAACAATCAGTGTCTATTCTCTGTACAGTCTTTCAAACACAAAATTCTTTTATAAGGTTTTAGATTTATATATCATATAGTTCACTGTTACTTGGCTTTTATCTTACTGTTACTGGTTTTATTTAACTGTTAAATTGTATATCTTACAGGTGTGTAGTGGGTTAGGGTTAGTATTTTCTTGGGATGTTTTATTATGTTACTTACTATCTAGCTTACCGTTTGGGAGCTGCTGTAACAAACACAATTTCCCTGCGGGGATTAATAAAGTATTTCTGATCTGATCTGATTCCCACGTACATGAAGACGCTGATATTATATCATAAGACTGGAGGTTTTTGACGTCAGAAAGTGTGCAGTTCATGTATTTACATGCAGGAATC
>NC_040020.1:1246783-1279423 GCF_000972845.2 Larimichthys crocea
CTCATAGCTCATAACTTCATCATTTATCTCCTCCCCCTTGGTAATATCTTCCGCAAATATAACATAAATTTCCACCCAGCTCTACCCCGCCAGCAAACCCACCTCCAACCTCCCGCCCTCCTCTCTTACTGACTGCTTGACAGAAATAAATCCTGGTTCACCTCAAATCTACTTAGCTGAACAGTGACTCATTGGCGCCAAATCAACATTATCCAAAACCGACAGTTTCTCTATTGACATCGACAATTTGCTCCATTTTCCCTCCCACTCTCACCCGGCCGCCTATTTCCACCTACGCAACATAACTCCTCCGTCCCTCCCTTACTCCTCATACCACTGCCATCTGTAAACTACAAATCCTTTTGCTTACATTCAAAGCCATCCATAACTCGCACCACCATATCTCTGATCTTCTCCACGTTGCTGCTCCTCCTCGCTCCCTCAGTCTTCCTCCTCCATTCACCTGACTGTCCCCTCCGCCCGTCTCACCACCATCACCCAGCTCTCTTTACCCTCCGTTATAAGGAACATCAACTCACTCTCGCAATTCAAGTCCGCGCTCAAAACCCACCTGTTTAAAATCGCCTTTTCCATCTGACTGATTCATTGCATTGCCTATTTTAACTGTTTTTAATGTTGTTTTCTTGTATTTGGTATACTAGTTTGGTTTCTTTTGTTTGTTTTTGTTATTTGCTGTCTACCTTTATTTATTGTAAGGTGTCCTTGGGTGACAGAAAGGCGCCTATGAAATAAAAAATGTATCTGTATAACTCTGCAAGCTGATAACAGGAATAACTGAAGCTATATAAAGCTTGATTATGTTTATACACATGTTTGCTACGTAAAACATAAAGGGCTCATGCTATACCCTCACAAGTTCTACAACAAGAAAGTAAATAGAAACTGACTGCACCTGACAGGTGACACCTGATCTGACAGCAAAATGTTCAGAGGCATATAAGGCACAGCTGCTTCAAGAAAACCCAGTGGCAACCTTGAATGTTTACCGATGCTGCAGTGCCAAAAAACTGTAGAAGGGCTAACCAGAGCATCACAGCAGCTCTTAAGAAATCTGTGGTGACGTCACAACCATCACTTCCATGTTTAATACAGTGTATACTTTCAACATGCAACCAACAAGGTCAATGCTTGCTGAGTAAAAAGGCTGTCCTCTCTGCAATCTTATGAACCCAGGACCAGGGATGGGAATTGATAAGATTTTTGCGATTCCATTCCACTATCGATTCTGCTTAACGATTCGTTCTTTATCGATTCTCTTATCATTCTCATTTGGGAAAAAAAAGGTCATCTTCTAAATGTAATGCAGAAGGCATTCGTTTAATGTGTAACTGTTATAGCATGTTTTACAAAGAAGCACATGGCGCTAACATGGTAGGCAGTGTGTTATTTATCAGAGTTACCTTCTGTAGTAACCGCAGAGTGGTCATAGCCTGGCTGCTGCCGCTGCTGCTAGGTTGAGATTCCTCTCCAGTCCGGATCGTGTCAGAAACACGACCTCATTTAAAATATTGCATGTTGTGTGCGCAAATGTTTCTGCATGTTCGTCGTGTTCCCTCCCGACGCTGTTATCTCCACTTTGCAATGATTGCACGCACTCTGTGCCATCTTTTTTGGTAAAATGCAGCCAAACTTTGTAGCGTTTGAACCGTGGGTGCCATTGTTTACTACCATTGCACTGCATGTGCAAAACTTGCGTAAGTTACGTGCGTAATTAGTTGTGCTTGCTGGAATCGAAGCTCAAGAAGTTACGTGACGTAATTTGTGCTTTCTGGATCGATAGGAATCGTTAGATAAACTGCCAAACGATTCCATGGAATTGAACACATCGAGAACCGGTTCTCAACAGAACCGGTTCTCGATTCCCATCCCTACCCAGGACCCCATGCCTATATGAGAAAATAGGTTTGTTTCTAGACAGGTTCGGCTCAGAGCAACTCAAATTAGGCTTTTTCTTTTTTGGAATCCGAGTGTCCACAAAGAGAAGACGTTGAGGTGGATGAACAAAACACTGACTTTGTATAGGAGACTGTTTCCAACAGTCTACTTGTTTTTTTTAAACATGCACTTTCAATTATATTGTATTATTGTAACCATACCATAACAAAGTAGTCATTAGACTACAATCTTTACCCAAGCCTAATCAAGTCCTTCTGTGCCTAAACATGAACAAATAGTGGAACGTTTCTCTGCTAAATTGCTGAAAGGAGAGCGAACATTGGCTGACATTTGTTAATGGAGCTTTAAACCTAACCTTGGTAAAGACACAAGATTCAAACTGTAATCTCAAAGAGATTCACAGTATATGAATGATATAATCTTCTTAATTGTTTCCTGTCTCCGACACTGTTATAGTCAATAAAGGCAAAAAAAAACAAAAAACAACAATACCCCCAAAAACAATTCTGGAGCGTTCAAATCATGTAAATCAATTTAAGCATTTGAACAAACAAAAAACCTTGTCGTTTTTCAGCTGAAGACAGAGCAAATTATCATCAGTAGGAATGATCTAAAACGTGAGTTGCTAACAGTGCCCCAGGTGTCCTCTCTGGCAGAAAAAAAGCCCCATTAAATTATGTGAAGTAGACACTGGAGGTGATACGTTGTTTTTTGGATAAAGCTGTGGCAAATTGTTTCACAAAAATCACTAAATTGGTCATGCACGTGGAGGGTTTTCATTCCACCGAAGACATGAGCAAAGATCCTAAACAGCATGCTTTCCAAAATGCAACAGCAGCTCAGGTGAAACGCCATCAAGTTCAGGGGATTTGAGGCTGAAGCTAGGTTCAGTTTGTGCGATAGGAAAGTGCGAGGACGTTCATGACGTTCTCTCTCTGCAGGTCGAATAATAATCCCAGAAACCGTAAATGCAGGCAGAGTGCATCAGCCTCCACGCAAGGAGCAAGCGTGTTCCTTTCAATTATTATTTTTTTGTTAGTTCTAGTCAAAGGAGAGCCAGTTTATTAACAGCTGAGAGTTTCTAAGAAAGAAGATTTGATCTTTGGGACGAGGTGATTATTTCTCTTCAGCAGTGTTTAACCATTGAAGACAATCTGAGCAACAGCAACAGCTTTCTAGATATTTCCTTTATTAGCTTGAGTATTATGTACTATTTGTCTTATTGGGTAATTCATTGACTCACCCAGGTCAACAAAATGTAGCTGGGCTTCTTTAGTTTCCAGTGGTGACAGTAAGCAAAGAAGGTCTTCTACTCAGAAACCCATCCAGCAAATCATTTTCACTGTGAAACCTTCACGTAAGAATGCTGCTGGTACACATGATCGTCAAGGTCCCTTACACTCCATGACAATGTGGAGAGATCTTTATGTTGTTGTTGTTGTAATGTACCGGTGGTATTGATGGGTGAAATTAGATGTCATAACACCTGAGTCACCTGCCAAACAAAAGGGAGCGACAACTTTGTGACAGCAAACTTTCAGTGCAGTGCTCGACTAACTTAGAAACAAACTTGTGCTCTTCCTGCAATAGCTCACTCAAAATAGTGGGAGACAAGCCGGAAGTTGTTATGTGATTTAGACATTTTGTTCGTGTAAAGTTAAGCCATCCTTGAGGTCTTGGTCTAATCTTCTCCAGGAGCATTGCTCCACGATGCATTCAGTTCTCCTTCTAGGAGCATGTTTGGTCGGATTAAAGACATATCTCACAAGCACAGACATAAAGTCACACAATACAGCAAATTTTAATTAACTTTGTTTGAGCGAAACTCAACAGCTAATACACCTATGAGTGCATGAAACACATACCAAAGATATTAGAATACAACTTACATCAAGGATTTTCGCAGGCAAATTGCTCCTAAAGTTCTGTCCCTTCTGATTAAATCAAACATGCTTAATATTATGAAAGGATTTTAGTCTCAATTGATGCAAATAGCAAAGTCTCATCATGTGAACAGCGTCAACGATATATAGCGAACTCTTTCTAGCATATCGAGGCACAAGAACATTAGGTCTCAGTTCTCTTGGACTGTCCAAAGAGAAGAAATCGCTGTGGAGGTAGATTGATGAGAAATGGAAATTGCTGCAGCCTTCTTAAAAGCACACAGGACAGCGGTGGCAAAGTTTCCAGTGTGTGGTGGGCATTTTGGGAAGATTGGTGGCCACGCTGGCAGTTTGGCTCTAAAGGGAAGATAATAGTCCATCACTTTGTTGTAGATCGAACTTTTGACTGGATTGCCACTTTCATGGTCTTCAATTGTAATCATTCTGGTCAACCCACTGATTTGGAAATTCATTCGTTTCCCTGCAGGTCAGGCTAAAATTTCCCTTGGACCAATGTTATGTTAAACAAACCCTAACCCAAAACAGATGACATTCAGCTCAGGTAACTAACTGGCTAAGTAGCAAATGTTAATATGTTAACACAGTAAACAAAAATAGTAAATAGCATACATCAGAATGCGAAATCTGAATATAACCATGGTTTATATCAAAGGTACGTGTTTACATCTGTGATCTGATGGATAAAAGAAAAATTCGAGTGCTGGGAAACGTCTTGATTGACTAAAAGCATTAATTATGACAAAGCATCACTAATGTTGCAGCTTGTAAAGAGGCGAGGTAAATTCACCAGTTTTATATGCTGCTAGGAAGCTTAATCTATAATTATACATCGCAATTCTGTATTAAAATGGTTCAGTATGTAAATAATTGGTAACTAATGATGTCTAATAGAAAGTTCTTAGTGTTGCTATGATTTGTAAAAGGTTTGCTGTTGGACTTTATTAGTTTTGAGACTGAAGCTGCCTTTTTTTTTTCTTTGTATAGGAGTTGTTTTCCATTAAACATTTAACAAACTTTTAAGTAACAAAACTCAGGAGTGACCTAAAAAGAGTAGTAGCTGGTGGAGAAATAGCTTTCATTTCTTGAAGAGGGGGTTGCATTACCTCTACTTTCCTTTTCTTACCTGTGCACTCCACCTGAATATCACCTGCCTGCAACACTTAGATGTTACCCACGTCCACAAGAACCAAGACCTTTATTGAACTGCTCTAACAATCTGCTTTACGTTATTACACCGTCGTGTCGCTGTGGGAACTGGAAATGTGGTGGGAAATGCCAAATAGTTGTCTAAAGCTTGTGAGTCATTCCGCCAACACAATGCCATTTACAGAACATCCCTTTGCAAAAGTTGCATATTGAAAGGAGGGGACGGTGGCAAAAGCACAATTCGCTCTCGGCGTGGTCAGGCTTCATTTCATCGTGCAGGTACTGACCTGGATACATTTGGCCATTATGGAAATGCCACAAATAATCTTTATATCTTTTGTAATGATGATAATTGGTACCAAATACCAAGCATCCTATTTAACTCATTTCTTTAACCTCATGGCATTTCCCTTGCAGAGTACTTGTCTCGTTGCTGTACACTTCCTCTTATTCCAGAAATCACAACGAGCCACTTCACCAGCCTCCATGATCCCTCACTCACTCTTGGTCATCCCGGCCAATCCAATGGGGGCGTCCAGCCAAACACAACTGTTGGCGACTGTTTTTGGCATTTAATTTGGTGGACAAGATAATGATTTCCAAATTGTGACAATAAGCATTAGTTGTTTGGCACTCTGCTATCAGTGGCTGTGCCACAAAGTTTGCTGAAGTGCTTTAAATGGTTGGACGACTGAAACGTATAAAAAAGTGTAAAACCATTATATGAATATTCTAATTTGCTGGTTTAAATTCATCCTTTAAAGGTTATTCTTTTCACCGAAGGCGTGAAGAGAGAAGAAAAAGAACTGCTCTTTTAGGAAATCACAGAATGTCATGAGCTTCACTGAGCAACTCTTTTCACTCTCTATCCAGTGATACTTGATTTTCTTAAGTTAAAATTTTACTCTGTTCCTCAATGTTCTATTATTAAATGATCTAGTTACGAAGGTCATGTTTCTTTTTCCCCACCCACTGAAAGAAGTTGAGTTTGTCAGCTCTTTTTAACCTTGTGCTTTCTTCATGTGATAACAATGACTGTGGCGTGATGGTTTGACAAAGGAACGCCACCTTTCTTCATTCTTTTGGCAGAAAACATTCTCGATCTTTTTGTGAGATGATTAAAAAAAGACACAAAGAGAAGTTTCACTGTGATAATGTGTTTTGTGGCATAAAGGGAATTGTGTTTACAGGCCTTGAAAATGTATTCTCACAGTGATGGATGAAATATCACTCATACATAATATAAACTCATACATAAGTGCTCCTGTGACTAAGGCTGCAGAGCCTCTTGTGCAACTTTCGAAGGGGTTTCTCAAAAGTGGTGATGGGGCAAGTTTACATTGGCTAATTACTAGGCAGCAACTTGTTTTTTTTTTTTTTCAGCATTGAGAAGGGTGGTTTCTGCCCTTGCAACATTTAGACTCTACATAATCAGCTCTCTCTGATCGATCTGGTTTTGCATTTCAGTGTCATCCTGTAGTGTGCAGTGAAGATTAATATCGATAACTCCTTTAGCTTTAAGCTTAGTTCTGTGCAGAATAATGACTGTCAAATGTCCGCATCTGCCCTGTTTTATCCTGTAATTTGAGTCTGTGTGAGTGTTTACTGTAAGTGTTAAAAACTTGGATTAACAGGACTTCAGATTCAGTTTTAATTTGATATTACTGGGCAACATATGTCCACTAGAGCTGAACAATGAATCAATAAAACATTAAGTGATAGAATTATAACTACAACTATTGTGTAGTGCTAAATAATTGTGTAAGTTATGTTTTCTACCAAAAAGCCAACAGTTGAATTATCCCAGCTACTTACCTGTTAAGTTTTTTCTGCTTTTCTGTGTTTTATATCATTGCAAACTGAATATCTTTTTGTTTGAAGATGTTATTTAGGATCTTTGCCAGGCTATTTTTCATAATTTTTTACACTTATTATTGACCATGATTGACTAATGATGATAATAGGTCAAATAAAACAGACAGAACTTCACTCGCACAGGAACTGTGTGTAACTTTTACCAGGCAGCAGCTCTGACTGCTATGTAAGACAGTTTCCATGCATGCATGCATACTGCACTTTATACAATCAGTGTCTATTCTCTGTATAGTCATATATATAATATATATTATATATATATTCTATATATATATTATATATATATATATTATATATTATATATATATATATCGTATAGTTCGCTGTTACTTGGATTTTATCTTACTGCTACTGGTTTTATTTAACTGTTATTTATACCCTGCGTATATAGTGTTAAATTGTATATCTTATAGGTGTATAGTGGGTTAGGGTTAGTATTTTCTTGGGATGTTTTGTTAGGTTAGGTTAGGTTAAATGTTTTTGTTTTTTCTTGCTATTACTTACTATCTAACTTACCGTTTGGGAGCTGCTGTAACAAACACAATTTCCCTGCTGGGATTAATAAAGTATTTCTGATCTGATCTGATTCCTACGTACATGAAGACGCTGATATTATATCATAAGACTGGAGGTTTTTGACGTCAGAAAGTGTGCAGTTCATGTATTTACATGCAGGAATCAGGATTCAGCGACATTTAAATCAGAATCTGAGCGGAGATGGTGGGTTGTTTGGTCACTACTAGTCAAATATGATTAAACCACAACCAACCACGGTCCTGGAGAAGCAGATCAGCTGATTCGAATGAAGATTTGAAACCAACATTTAAGGAACTCTTTATTTTAAGTTGCATTACATAGCCCAGCAACACTCCTGTCGTGCACTACATAGTAAAAACATAGTATGAGTCACATTATCGTTGCAGGAAGGAAGCATGAATTGGCTCATTCATTAAATCTACAGGTCTTTTAAATGAAGCCTTCATTTCCTCAGGAAATATTGTGCCCGGTGGCAGACTGAACTGCTTAGTGAAGGCGAGGTGTATATATGGAACCAATCTAAACGTGGATGGTGTCATTTTTCCATCAGTCATTACATTGTGCATCAACACTTGCATACAGAACAACGTCAGAGCGACGTTCTTCAGATTGATCAGGTTGTTATTGTGCTGGATGATCAGGATCAAAGGTTTTACTGCTTTTAAACTTCATACTATAAGTTGTGCTGAACCTTGGAGCTCTTCAAACCTTTCCCTCCTCTATGCAGCTTGGGTGAAGTTCTGCCAGAAATCCTACTCTGAAACAGAACTGATTTGAACAAAGACAGCCTTTTTACCGTGCGTCACTTCAATTCGTTTCAACCTTAATGTCTCTGAGAGTACTCCTGCTGGGCTGCGGAGATGACCACATGCACTCAGCGTTCAGTGCGATGCTTCAGATCAATTGTGACGCATTGTGTCCTTAATAGAGGCAGAGCAGTGAGGAGAATGGAGGAGCGGCTTGGGGAGGGACCGGAAAAGACTAGAAATGTTTGTTTTTATGTTTTATTGCAAAGACAACAGCTTGCTGACAATGTTTCAGAATATTATAGAAGGTCAGAGTTTTGATTTGTACAGTTTTTGCCTGCTATATAAACATTACTGAGAGAAATCACTGTATCTTACTCACAGTACATTACATTACTACTTCATAAATTAATAAATATTCAGCAGAATCAGAAAAGTTTAATAACCAGTCAATCAGTTTGACAGTAATAGGATTTAATCTTGTGTTTTCATTTTAAAAACTTTCATTTTAGGATTTAATTATGCTCTTACTGCCTGTCTGAAGACTTGTGCCAAAGCTTATAAAAGAAACCAGATAGCAGACAGCTGGAGATCTTCTGTCACTCGGTAGAGGAAGTGCAGCTTGGTTTCCACTCAACACGTCCATCTGCGGAGGAAAACAAACAGAGAAGAATGAAATGAGGTCTCAGGAGCTCGATATGAACCATGAAAACCAACCACTAAAAGATAAATCACAATGCCGCGCAGAGAAGAAGGTCCTCGCACACACAAAGTGCTTCAGAGTCTGAAAAGGAGAGACAGAAGGTAACAGACATTTATACAGTTCCTGTCTGGCACATGACATGACTGGAAGCCTTCAACGTGATAACAGGAAGGTTCAGCTGATGGTCTGTCTTAGTCTTGAAGATGATCAACAAGGACTCCTCATACACAGTTTGCTCCACAACCTTTCTCAAAGGTTAACAGTGTAATGGATGAATTTGTCACCGCATCATCTTTTCTCCGTTTTTTTAAATTATTATTATTATAACACCTTGATGACGGGCACACATGTTACTTTCCCCTTGTCTGCTTCAGGCAAACACTGGCCTGAAAACCAAACATGTCCTGCTTTTCTTTCAAGAATGCTTCTTATTTTTCTCTTTTGTTCATTTTTGTCATTAAGTACATTGACATTTGACAAGATGACATATAAGATTTTTTCCTTTCAGTCCACACGCTGGTTAATGGATCACGTAATGTCATTCCTGTCTGGTTCTAACTGAGGTTACAGTTACATAAAGCAAACACAGTGTGGGCGACAAACCACCTTTTTTGTTTTTTGTATTCAGCCAAGATATTGCTGAAGGCAAAATGTTGCATTTCAACCAAATCTGTATTTTTCTGGCTTCACTTCTTTTCCATCCGCTGCCTGAGAATGTAAGAGTTACTTCTGTATAACTGATATGGGATAAAGTGAGCAGGTTTCCATGTACATAAAAGTAACTTTATTCATGTATTAATGTTTATTAATTAAATGTTTGCATCTGAACAGTTTCATGGGAAAAAACAGCTTCATACTTCTATGATCGACAGGCAGCGTTCTGTGTGCCTCGGCTGAGCCAGTGGGTCTGCAATAACGTGTTATAGTCCTGTGTACGCTTTACATTGAAGTCACTCCGACATGTAGAGTATTAACTTCAGAGCAATCAGTGAGTGGAGAAACATTATGTGGTTTTATAAAGTGTGTTGCTCGGGCAATAATTACAATAATCTGTCATTAGAGGCTGTGTTAAGGAAAAAAAGGACGTACAAGATAATTACACTTCACGGTTGTTATGGTATTGACTGCAGGAGAAAAAAAAGAAAAGTGGAGTGCATTCATAGAAAATGTTCAATGGTCGGGTCAACATGTCAACATGACAAACTCTCTCCCTCATAATTTGTGGTAAACGATTGTGACAGGCAGTGTAGCGATTAAAAAGCAGCAGAAAAGAACAAACAGTCGAGTTTGCGTATGGAATTGAATCAATATAATTATCGCATGAGTTTTCAGAGGTCTTTTCAGAAGAACATTCCCTCTTTATGTTTCTTATGACATCATTTTGACGCCTCATTGTTTTGTTCAATGGCAAAACAATATTAAAAATGTACTGTAGTAAATGTAAATGAGCAACTCTTGCTGCTTGCTCCTTAAGGCACCCCTCGATACGCCGAGCATCTACAGGCAGCAGTGAATAAATCATCAAGATGCAGCCAACATGCACCGTATAAAACTTTTTTAGTTTGAGCTTGTTCTGTTCCAGAAGTCTCTGGGTCTAACTTGTTATGCTGATGGTTCAGTTTGCAGTGCCAGCTCCTCAGATGTTTTTTTCTCTATCTGTTGTGTAAAAATCACGTTTTTTTTAAATTCAGCTGAAGCCAATATGTTTAAATTACATGACAAAATGTGCCAATATTAATATTAACCTGCAAAGTAATTAAAGTAATGAAAGCTCTGTATATGCTCTGATTTACACGACTGCACTGGAGTGTATTTGTGTGCATCTAAGCATGGATAAGCCTGTGTGGATGAATGTGGGTGGATGTAGACATTGGGTGGGTGTAAAGCAGTATTGGGTACTTGCATAGTTGTTTTGTATTGTTAAAATAGCAGAAAAAATAAATACTCATGTAATGTACAAGTACCTTTTGAGTTTACTTGAGTAGATGTACTTAGTAACTTTCCATCACTGCTAAAAAGTGTGTAACTTTGGAGAATCCTAAAGCCTTTTAAAGAATTTTTAATCATAATCCAGTGATTCGTTTATTGTTTTAAATTATTTTCAAATTTGCTATTTTAATGATTTTAAATGACATTCTGATGTTTTTAATTAAATTTTCTTCTCTTTTTACATTTTTTTTTTCTATTGCTATTGCTTGTCTTAATGTCAAATGTCTTTTCTTGCCTCTGTAAAGCACTATGAATTGCCTTGTGTACGAATTGTGTAAATAAACTTGCCTTGCCTTGCCTTGCCTTGCCTTGTATTATCGATATATAGTGTCTCTTACTTACTGTACAGTGCAGTCAGGCTGTATATCATCTCATTGTCAGTATGGACACGTGGCGTGATTACCTGACTAATGGACCTATTTGACACATTCTCACTTGTCAAAGGAAAGCACACTAAGAACATTATTAAATAACAAAACGTGTGCTTCAGGTCGATCTTCACTGTGAGGAATCGAAGGACGAACTTGTTCAGCTCAGGTTGTCCTCCCTTGAATATTAAAACACATATATAACACTAGAGAGGGTCTTGGTATGGCGACAACACAGTTATACCAAGAACTTAAAGCAATATTACATCCAGGTTTATTTAACTCATCTAACGCCATATGGAAACTATCACTAGACAGGTGCCAGACAGTATATGTGCGCTACTTAGACAAGGCTGACATCTTATCATTACCTACTGTACCCTGCTGCTTATGAAGTGTGAAAGACAGCGAGTGGTCTTCAGGTCAACTAACCATGTCAGTGCACAAATTAAACATTAATTATACCGCAGCATTATTTTAGAACAGGTTGCATACCTGTATTTGGTAGAAAAAGTTACTATGACATGTTATTTATGCTCTGATGGTATTTATGCAAAGTCAGTGTACAGTAAAGGAAGTTTTGAGTCATTGTAACGCAGTTTGTTGCAGGTTTTTTAATGCCATGAGGCAATTTTTGTATGTGCATGGCCACAGAAAGAGGTGTGAATAAGCAAGGAGATATACGCAATAAGAAGTCAGTGGAGTTATCCATGTATACAAGTTTTTGACCGTGTAAGTGTGGAGCATCTAGTTTGGTTCAACTTTTACGATGCTGCAAGTTGTTAATATTTAAATAAATCATCATCGCCTGTCTCTTTGCATCGTGATTACAAGTCAAAATAAGGCTAAGAACTTGGAGCTAGTGGTAAAATACAACCGTGAACTTCTTCTGAAATGAGAAGTTAATCATTTACAACCTGATAACTCTGAATCAAATACTACACAGTGCACAATGGTGAGTTACTAGAGAGCAGACTGAGATATGCGATAGGCTATCAGCAATTATCATTCAGATAATAAATATTTAAGAAGTAACATACTGTCCACTTTCTTCACAAGTCCTTCTCCAGGTGCCACAAAAATAGTCACGACTCATTAATTACTCATTACTCACACATTAGATATTCTTTTCGTAGTACAACCCCCAAACTAACAAGTAGCTACGTAGTTTTTACCGGTGAATTCACAGTTTGGTTCTTAGTAACGAAGCAGAGGCAGCAGGATTCTCCATAAAATCCCTGTTTGTGTTCTGATTCAATCATCTCTCCCCTGTCCATCAGATGTCCTCTTCATGTGTCCTCTCTCTGGGCACCATTCTAGATGGTTCATGAGGCCAACTGTGCATATGTTGTCCAGTATTGTTTGAAAATGGTGTCAGGCCGTGTTCCAGCAGTTTCTGAGTCACATCACCTGTATAACTTTTGTTTTGCCTCTTGTGACTTGATTTCACATTCCTGTATCAGTATGCTGTTCCTGATGTGTAGCACAGATGGACAATAAACAAGACGTGCCGGGTATAAATGGGACAGAGACACATATTATGATGATTGTGCACGCGAAATAATATCAGAACTGAGGGAAACAAACAAGTTTCATTGGCACAAATGTTATTTGCATGTCAAGCAAACTGTTTTGAAACAGCCTCTTCTTCCATTCTTGCACCTTCTTCATCAGGATCATACTTTTTTTTTTTTAATGGTTGACGTACTACATGTATTTGTCAAGAATAGGATTGTGCAAATGGACATTTGTACTGCCGCAAAGTCCCAGACTTGATGGACAGCTGATCAAAAGAAAATCAATCGACAATGTAGCTTGTAGATGAAATGCAACACAAACAAAACCAGGTTTTTAGAAAATAGAAAGAGAAATAAGGAAGAGAACAATCACTTCTTTCAACACCAAAATAAAAGCAAATGGAAAGAACACATTAAGTTCTGATTTGCTGTTTTTTAAATAAACTTGTTTGCCGGGTGAAGTGTGTCCTGCTCTTACCTCCAGAGTGAAGTCTCTTCTTTTCCCCTTACGTATTGACTTTTTATGTGGCCTGACTGTTGAACAGAGTAAGAATAATATTGTCTCTTTCACTAGTCCTGAGTTCTGCCTCATGTGTTTGTGGCCTCTACGTGGTGGAGAGAGGTCAGGTCTTACTTATTTAGATCCATATTCTTTACCTGTAACATGTCATCCTGATTTTTCACATTGCGTTTCTCTGTTCTGTACACAGTATCTATTTTCTGTCATATCCAGATCGATGTAGCCTTGAAAAATGACTTTCCACCCAAGGTGCCACCACCTTATCCTGAACTACGACGCTCCATCTACCGGGTCAGAGGTGGAACTTTAGCTCAAACCAACTTCGAGAAGTACAGCTGGTCGTTTCTGTCTTAAAGGTTTTAAGCCAACTAAAGGACAGATTAATTACGATGTTTAAATGTGCGGGGTGTTTGAGAAATTCATGTCGTGTTTTTTGACATTTCATTTGAGAGATTTGTATTGTAGTTTTTAAGTTTTGCTCTTTTTGTGCAAATACAGTATTTAGTCCAAACTGGCTTATTTGTTTTGATTTTTTTACTTTAAGTCATGACAGAATAAAGTCTGTAAGTTATATTTTAAAAAATCTTAACAAACTGGGACGTAACAAACAGCAATGGTAGTGTATCGCTGTCAATCAATCATGGCCACAGCTTCTTCTGTGCAACGTGAATACTTTAATGTCCGTCTCAACAGTAGGACAACTGAACACTGACCAACAACGTGATACTCCACCAATACAAACACTCACTTATATTATAGGCAAGGTGTACCGTAAAATATAGTTCCTCTTCCGAATCAAGGAATAATAATTATTAATTAAATTATACTAATAAAAAATAAATAATAAATAAATCTTATCGTTTACAGTAGTTTAATTAAAGCAGATATGAAAAATGGTGTGTGTGTATGTGTGTGTGTGCACGTACTTCATGCCACTGCTGCAAAACTGAAGACAAAACAAGGTTACCACAGGTCAGACGCCTTCTCCTCCTCTTCAATTGTTTTTTCCTCTTAGCTTTTGGGGGCGTTTTTTCTTAGTGGTAGACAGTCTGTAAAGTCCTTTGAGCTTTTGGGCTGTCGAAAAATAAAACTGACCTGACTTGACCCGACTATGCCAGTATTCAGTAAATCCACAAAACAGCCCATGACTCAGTGTTTTTGTCCTTTGTGTTTCACTTTCTGCCTGTGTCTCCTGGTTTATCTGTCTGTGGGTGTGGTCCCCCTTCTTCACTCTGTCTCCTGGTCTGCCGTCAATCCATCGCCTCTGCACAAACACCCAATCTTCTCCTGCTCCAAAGCTAGTTTACTTAGCATCTGTCTCGTTTTCCTGTCTGTGAGACTTACATCTGTCTCAGGATTATCTGCCTTCCTGTCCTTCTGGCCATCCACCAAACACGTCAGCCAGCTCTCGTCTCTAGTATTCCCTCTGCTATGCTAAGCCTCCATCTGGATTCCTTCTGCTTCACCTCAGCCAGCCACATTTTTATCACTTCTGCCGGTATTCACGATAAAAAGCTTGTTTTCACATCC
Organism: Larimichthys crocea; assembly: GCF_000972845.2. Lineage (NCBI taxonomy): Eukaryota > Metazoa > Chordata > Actinopteri > Sciaenidae > Larimichthys > Larimichthys crocea. The sequence goes on from NC_040020.1 coordinate 1,261,536, forward strand.
TTTCCTGTCCTGTGGGTTCAGTTTGTAAAACCGTGACACTGAATTCTGAGCACAAACATTACCATAGATAATAATTTACAATACTACAACTAAAATTCAAGCGTTGCTTGTACCACAAGTATTTTGGGCCACAAGGAAGAGGAGTAATTTGCAGGAATGCAGATGTGGAGCCGGTGTTGTGCCAGAACCGGAGCTGGGTAAGTGGTACAAGTGTAACCAGGCTCAGCAACCTCTATCGACATAATGACAGTGGTATTACACGCTGAAACTGGGAGTCCTAAATCGCAAAAATACCAGTTACACAATTTATTATCAAAAGCAAACAGAGCAACCTTTAACAGAACTGTACCCACACAACAAATACATGTTGGACTTAACTCTGTCAACCCATTTGAAAACTTTATTTTCCTTTTATAATCATGGTTGAAGCTTCAGTGACAATAATGAATTGAATGAAATGAGTAGCCAGAAAAAGACAGCAGTAAGAATCCATACAGAAAATTATGTCATTGCACTCCTTTGTAGGTTGATTCACGAGCCAAATATTTACCAGTTACTAAAGCTATTGGAGAGAATATTTCAGACAAGGTTAAGCATTGTGGAGCCCAAATATGAATTCAGATTGAACATTGTCAGCTTTTCAATTAAGAAAAAAAAAAAGAATAACTCTTGGGTGAAAACACTCTTTTTATAACATCATGGCACAACAATGTTGTCCCTCAAACGCCGTCCGGAGACCTGCAAAAATAATTATTTAATTGTGAGCAGTGGAGCTCATCTGGCAGGTTTTACACTCACTGGAAACCACTGCTTAGCTATCTAGATGGTCTACCAGCTCGGGAGGTTTCTCCGTAAGAACACAGTGGATGGCAAGGTACGAACCCGCCCCTCTGTGCCGTCAGAGACAGATAGCTTGGATGATAGAGGAGTAAGCAGCCATTAATATTTGCTTTGTACTTATAATGATCAGCTATAGCACCCTCTGTTGTTGTTGTTTTGTTAGTTCTGTTTTTGTTTGTTTGTTTGTTTCTTGGGTACATTTGCCATTTTATTTATGTAATGTAGGATATTATTTCACATGTGTGTGGTTATACCTACTTATTTGTACTGCACTTTAATTATGTAAGAGGGTTGGGGGAGTAAGTTCTTAATGTGTTTAAAAAGAAGAAGAAAAAATTATTTTTGTATGCACTGTATTGTGTTTTTGTAAGAAATTGTATGCTGGCATGCACTGTCAGTGCACATGTCTTTGTCTTACAATTGGTAAATAGAAGTTATAAAAAAAAAAAAATGTGGGCAGTGGAAACAAACCGAAACATTTACATATCATCCCCTTTTAAGTCGATAGCAAATTTTGTTACCACACAGTTGCGTCTTAACACATTCAGCCGTCACAGAACATAATTAACATTAATTTGTGAGTGTTTTATCTCTCCTCTGGGCTCTGTGTTTGATCTCCTCCAACAACTCCAGAGGGGAAACATCTGGCTGTCTAGCTGCTCTAAACGCTCCACTATGTTCACCAGCTACTTTCTAACTCTTGCTGATGTGTTGTTTGGTGCTCAGCAGGCAGTGTGCAGTGGGTTTTTAGAGAAAATAAACAACAACACAGACAGACAACACACTCAAACTCTTGATGAAGCTGAGGTGGATCTGAGGATTTCACATGCTTATAAGATGAACACAGATGCACACGTTAAAAAGCACAAATCATGCATCCATTCTACAAGTGGCTATGTCTAATGGAAAAAAACACATCTATACCTCTTATTACCTTAGATCATCTAAGGTAGCCTTGGTTACCAGAACTGTGGAGAGCCTGAAAGCCAAAACAAACCTGCCTTCTCCTTCTGTTGCAGCATGTCCACTTTTTTTGTACTCACCACCAAGTCCTCTTTATTCCACCAGGATGTTAATATGACTTTTAATTTGATATTTCTGGGTGTTTATGAACTGAAATAGAAAGAATCACAGTCACCATTACTCTGTGTTCTTTGTCAAAGGAGTTGCCTGTGAGGAAATAATTCAGTTCGTCTGTCTACAACAAAATTGTCACTGTGTTGATTAAATATTTTTCCATGAAGCACATTTGTCCAGTCTTAAACAAGCTGAATGTTACAGGACGTTCCCATTTATGCCACGTAACTGTGAACAAAGAAATTCTCCGCCATTTAAAGACAAGTTAAATATAGACTTTTAAAACGAGACTGTGGGTTGCCATCGTGCCTAAAGACTGTTAATACAGTGATAAAACTGTTGCAGTATTATGTGCATAAATATTACCTCCACTTGTTTACACCGTTTTAATGATAATCCATGAATCCGCTACACCTTGTAATGTGGCTCAGAGGAAGTGACACTGGTGCATCCTGCAGACAAAATACTGGAAAAAACAAAACAAAAACAGACTCACAAACTTTTAATGGATGGCTGAAGAGGCTGCCAAGCTGTCTGGTACATATATACACACACAGGCTGTATTTATATATAAATATATGTGTGTGCATCATGCATTTACTAAAAATTTAAGATACCCGACTGATTCATATGAAAGCTGAGAACGTCTCTGAAGTGCAGCGGCCTTTGACCTGATCTGGATATTATCTATCCGCAGTGCCTGTGTGGTCGTGGGTGAAATAATGAGGCTAAATTAGTCCATGGCACTGAAAGGAGGCGACCGAGACAGACATTCAGACAGAACATGTCACTTAGTTCAGTTTCTTTGTCTGCTGGCTTTTCATGGTTGTAAATAGAACTTTGGGCCATAATTCTGTTTTCCCTTCTTTGTAATCCACATGCAGAGAACCTTGGAGAGGAAGTGAATAAAAAAAAAGATGTTATTGTGTGACACTCGCTGCTGATTTTGAGTGTTCATTGTGAATAGACAGTTTTGTTTGTTTTGACAGTTATGGCTGAGGCACTGTGAATAGATGATATTCAGATCAGTATTTGTTATTTAAAGCTGTCTCGGCAACTGCACTTAAAAGACGTGATACATCATCATCAAAATACCTTTGTGTTCCCAACATAATGAGATAATTATCACGGGAAAACCAAGCAGCAACTTTCATGGCTATGAAACCAGTGCAAAAATGCCCAAAACTGCAGTTCCTCAACAGACACTGAGCTTCACCACGGCTCTTTGGAAACCTGTTAATGACGTCACGGATATGACGTCCGCAGTCTTTGAAGGAAACAAGCTTTATTATCTCAAGATAATGAAATAATTAAACTGTGATCTTCAAATAACGACATTAAAACAATGATTTCAAACATTGCCGTTCTCAGCTTTTGTAGATTTCATGGTTTCTGATTAAAGAATTCAGCTTTGAACTGATTTCATTTTTGGATCCTTTTTTATTGTGTGAGAAACCATTTTATAAATCTTAAGTACAGACCCACTCTTGCCATCTTTAAATTATCAACAAATTCCCTATAGAGAGCAAATCAAACATTAAATGCAAGTATTTAAGTCAGTGCCTGATATGAAGGATTTAAGAAAATCAAATCAGATTTTATTTGTATAGCCCAAAGTCACAAAGTACTTAGACCCTCGGTTCCAGTGAGGACAAACTTGCCCACAAAAAACCTTTTAACAGGGAGAAAAGATAAATCATTATCATTATTCAATAAAATCTCTTTCCTCTTTCCTCACCTGAAATAAAATGAAATGTGTTTTAATCCCCAACTCAAACCTCTGGACAGTAAATTCTCCCAAAACAACACGCATTAATTAGACTCTGTGATGTGTTTTTTTGGTAGTCTCAGTAAAACATGCTTAAATTGTCCCAGCAATTTTCACAATTTCCGTCCTCGGTGGATGTGCTCTATCTTTCCTTTCATATCCTAAAAAGACGGGGTACACAGCTTTCAGACTTTTCCAGATATAAAACATCGAAATCAATTCTTAAGCTCTCAATCTTAGAACTCACCGTTCTTCATGGGACTTAAACGAACTCTGTGAAAGGTCTGCCAATTTTCTTTTCATAACCCGGGCTGCAGAGGAGTGGGAGAGGCAGAGAGAGAGACAAGACTCAACACACTGGGCCAGAGGTCCAGCTCTGTCCTGGACTGCCCTTTAGACTTCATAGAGGAAGTGGGGGAGAGGCAAAGCTGACATCCATCATTAAGAACTCCTCTCACCTCCGGCAACAGACTGTGGGGGCTTAAACAACTCCTTCAGCAACACATCACTGCTCCCACCATGTAAGAGGAGCTCTGCGCTCTTTAACACCAGCATGACTTCATGACTTTTTCTATATGTTCCTTACCTGTGAATAATTTATTATCAACCTTCTGTACATGAGCTACTGTGGCAAGCGAAGTTTCCCCGTGTGGGATCATTCAAGTCTATCTTATTGGTAATGATGGCATTTCTCATCAAACTTATAGTTTCAGGAATTTAGGTTTTTAGCGTTTTAAGCCCTAAACAAACGAGTCAAAAGAAAGTAGCCTAAGGCTTGTGTATTTGAGTTAACAACCACCTTTGTAGTTCAGAAGGCAAAGAAATGACTCTCTGGTCTAATAAACAATCTTTAGCTTGACCTATGAACACCTGAGCTTATGATTTACACCTAAATCATTATGTATGTTTAAAGCTTAATATGTAAGATGCATTTGTTAAATTTGGGGTTGAAGCTTTAGTTTCAGGAGAAACTTTATCAGTGTACGTTGCCAACAAGGTGATCCACGACAAGAGTTCAATCCACCACAGTACACGTTTAACACTCAACTCATTCAAGATACCTGATCCAACCTCAGGGAGAGCAACAGATAAGGGATCACCAGTTGTAGCAATTGCAGATCTATCCGTCCTAAGACAGGGATCCCTCCTCTGGTTAGTCTGCGATGGCGTTCTCTCTGGGTGCTCCGGCTTCCCCCACAGAGAGACTGACCGCTGATGAATATTCACGGTTTTCTCTTTTTAAAAAAAGGCCTCGTCTGATGTACAACATGTAGAAAAAAAAAGCTGACCCCCTCAAGAACTAGCTGAGGGAAACATCTGCATCTTCAGAGTGTCTGAGTTACAACATGTAGACTTCAAGAATGGAGATACCAGACCTACACTCAACCAACTCATTAGACCTGCACCACCACAATTTCAAGGACGTTTTGACCAAATCAGAGAAGAGAGGCTCAGCTCTGCACAAAGTAAGACTTGGACTCAATAGACATGGATCCATTCTTCACACATGTTGACAATCTATAATTTTGTAATCATCGATTGCAGGTCTATCCATCCTGGGAGAGGGGATCCCATCCCTGAGGTTTCTTCCAGTTTTCCCTCATCTGAGTCAAGGGTCTAAAAATAGATGGTGGCGAATGCTCTACGGGACATAACATCAATAAGTCCATTAATGCCAAAACAATAAAACAAGAAAAAAAAACTGTTATCCTTCTTGGACACAGTAACTTTTCACCAACGTGCAGCCAGAAAATCATAAAAGCAAGAAAGAGAGGTGTATTGAGAGAACAATCTCTGCACAGGGTCTTTACAGTAAGTTTTCTGGAGGTTTTACTCATGTCACAGATTTTTTGAGTTCTTGCTGGATTTCTGTTGTCTGACTTTTTACCAAAACTAGTTCCATTGTTAATTATTCCTGTTTTTCATGGGACTAGATTGAATTTTGTGAAAGGTCTACAATTTTCTTGGTACTGCCGCCATGTCCAATTTCTTTTCCATTTCTAGTGTCTCGTCGCATCATTCACACAGACACACACACCGGTGATCCATTTCTGAGAAGTCGTGACAAGGCACCATTGAACAGTCCACCAAAATATTCCTCTTAGTGTCAAATTATTAAAATTAAACACAATTTTCGACTCAGCTTCAGTCTTTCCCCGCATGCTCAAGTGAATTCAGGGTGGTTGTGACGTGGACTGCAGCCTCAGACTCAGGAAACAGAAGAAATAGGATAAAGACAAGTGAGAAGGACAAAGACGCATGTGTAGAATCTGGATAAATCTGGCTTTTCAGTCTTTTCCCTCTTCTGCAGACTACCTTACAGTTACTTTCTGCCTGTGTACATGAAGTGTATGTTCTGCCTGTTGATTCTCCTGCCTGCATTGCTAGATAAAAGCCTATATTTATTGCAAGTAAGCCATTCAAAAAACAAAAATACCAAGCTGAACTCAGGTAGATGTATATAGTGTTGTCACTGCTGTCACGTTAAAGTGCATGATGGTGACAACAGCAGCTGGATGTGCAGAACAGCAGTATTATTTCTTGGACAAAGCCCTCCTGAAGTGAGACAAGCAACTCTATTATAATGAGCATAAAGGTTCCATTTTTATGGAAAACTGCAGTGTGTGAGGAGGTCAATGAAATTGAGCGAAGTTAAAAAAGAGCTCTCAAGATGGACTTTGTGTGTGTGTTTTTTTAATATATATATATAAATCTGAGAGTATATATCTTAAGTGAGGCACTCATAGGTTATTAGTGAACCTGGAGATCAATCTAGTGGTGATTGTTGCTGGATACCCAGAATGATATGATTTTTTTTTTTAAACCATAGTTACCATGATTTGATCATTTGTGGTAAGTTATTTTCATTAAAGCAAAATTGTGCAACTTTTCTACCAGAAATCTAACTAATAATTCGCCTGTCGACTGACGTGTAACCGTGCCTGTCGGTGTATGAATGTGTATGAATGGGTGAATGAGATACGTAGTGTAAAAGCGCTTTGTGTGGTTGGCTAAGTAAAGTCTATTTACCATTTACTTTCATGCACGCTGTACATCTGTTTTTGCACTATGTAACCTGACCTGCTAGAAGAACGTAACGCATTACGGCACTAAGTCACACACCACCAACTATTTCTCTGATTTCGGTAAAACTGGATCATATTTTAATGGAGAAAATGTTTTCTGGTTTTCTCTGGCTGCTCCACCTCAACTCTATACTTTCTTTGTATAGCACTTTTCATGCAAAACATGTAACACAAAGTGCTGCACACAATAAAACTCTGACACTCGCACCCTTCACCCCAACACCCACCTCCACCCGATTATAAACAAGGCACTATGCAAACTGAGGAAGCGCCATCAACGTCTTGCAGTGAGGAAAACATATCTAGTGCTAAAATCTATGCAAATAACAAAGCAAATAGGATTGTGCACAGAGGCTGATAAGGAAAACTTGTTAACGGTTAACAAAGAAAGTTGACCATTGTGATACCAATTATGCCTCACTGAGATTTTAGGCTTTTTTTTTTGCCAGCTAACACAAAGAAAGCCTTGTACATAGTGTCGAACACGCTTTGTAGGACACAGCTCTGTTCCGACTTCAAGCATGCTTTGATACCTCGAATTGCAATCAGCTTTCAAAGAAGCTTATTTTGTGCAGCAGATGAGTCTGCTTCAGAGCTCTGTTTGCATGTTTTAAAGGAAGATTTTAATATGATCACGAAGCCTTTGTTCAGAAACATTCCCTTTCAGAATCAAAGGTATTTTAATTATCCCATCTGGATCCTAATTTGAGGAAAAATCTGTCAAACTCTGCAGTGTTTCCACTAGAATTTTCAGGCCTGGTGGCACACAAAAACAACCCTCAGACGAAGTACACTGATGGGGTCATCTTCGGTCAGATGTTGCAGCAGACAGGATTGCAAAAAATAAGCTGTGTAACCTGTGGCTTTTGCGAAAGATCAGCAGCATCAGTGTGTATGATTCATTGTTGTACTTTAACCTCTTTGCCCTGGTGCAGAATTTCACCACGAAATGCATCATGATGTGGAAATTTTGCCACAGGAGGTCCATTTATTGAAACCCTCATGCAGGCCCTTAAGTGCTCTACTCGCAGCATGTTCCTGAGATCTGTTTTCCTCTGCCAAAAGTTCATATTTTGGGGGACACGACACAAAGTTATTTTAAAAAGCAGCCCAATTAGAGATATGGTAGTTGCTACAGAGACAGTAAATCCTCTAAACTGTAGCGTTGCCTGCTTGTTAGCCTCATTTGCCACCTGAAAAATCTTTGGGGAGAATCTGTGCGCTAGGTTTTCATTATATAATCCAAAATTTACATACACTGTTCCTTCAGAACACAAAGGAAAGAACACAATAAAACCTAATTTCTCTGCCATACATAATTTTTTGTATTATTTGAATAGCATTTTATTTCTAAAATGCAGTTGAAAAAAGGGCATCAAATGTAGAGCTGTGTGTCATCAGTGTAGCTGATGTGTTCTCCTGCCTTCAAGCGGCAGCTTGTAGATGTTAAAAGCAATAGGTCCTAAAATTGAGCCTTGGGGAACACCACAACTGATTTATTTATACTTACAAAAAATGTTCTGTCATTGAGGTAAGATTTGAACCAGTTAAAAACAGCACCAGAGATGACAATCAAACTGTGAAGTCTACATACAAGAAGTTTTTTTTTTCTATCCATATTGTATCTGAGATAATTTAGAACTTTTACTAATGCAGCCTCAGGGCTGTGATTGAACGTCCGTCTGTATTATGCTCCAGTGCCATCGCCCTGTTATCCACCTTTACATCTGTTTCTCAGATCTAAACGTGCAGGAATAATATCTATCGATATCATATCACATATACCAAATACCATTTGCCAAAATGTATCCTGTACAAGTCTTTTCTTGGATTTGGAGTTGTTGTGAAGTTGAAAGTATAATAACAAATAATCTAACATTACTTTTACTGCTGATTGACAAATAAAGTTTTCTTCAATGTGTAATGAGTGTGCATGTAACTTACCTAACACTGGTAAGACGAAGGGAACATCCAGGAGAAAGGGAGGGAAACAGGAGGCAAAAGATTTGTTGTGCAAAGATTCATGATGGAAAACATTATAATAAAAAGACTCTTTAAAATATGCATACTGGCTATGTTGAACCAGTAATCTCAGGTAAATTGACGTCAAGGACATTACATTAATCACTGTGCTTTGCAAGTGCCAAGGTGAATCCTTAAGCTGAGTCACAATGGCACGGTAATTGTTTTAAGTGGGTGGCCTCAGTCCGTTGTGACTTAATAAGAAACAATCTCTCTTTTCATGAACTGTGGGTCGTCTCCATAGATGCACTCTTTATTAAACATCAGTACAATCAATCACATGAAGCGTGAAACAGGCAGAGATCAGATTATTCACAACATTTTATGTCATGAGCTTTGGTCTTAATTGTTCAGTATCTATGACCTCTAGAAGTCAAATGTATGTTTATTCCTATAATATTTTTAACTGTAATGAATATTACAGAAAAGATTGGAAACGCTTTTGCAAATATTCTCCTGCTTCTCAGAGAAAATGGTCAATAAATGACCTGCTGGCACATGTGTGGAGCTGCTCTCTTTTCTGAAATCGCCTTAGTGAAGAGTCAAACTCTGTCAAATCCTGCTAAAAGGTTTCTCTGAATAAGAGAACAGCGAGAGACCACGTCAAAGCACATTTTACACTTAACCTGTAACCGTCTTACACAGCCAACAAAAGGCATTTATAAATGCCTGACTTTACACACAGAGCCAAATCAGAGTCAAAGTTATGTGTGTAGTAATAATTGTGTTATCAGAACATTTTGGGCTCTTAACACAAACTTGTCATTTATAATTGTCCAACTGTCACAGGGTCCTTTCTCTAACCTCGTTTTAGGCTTAGTCGGAAAAAATATTTTTTGGTTTTTATTCTCCACCTCACCAGGTGCAAACCAAAAAAATTAAAAATAAAGTGAATAACTTAATAACACTTACTTCTCAAACCACTGTTACCTCCTCTGTAACCAACCACTCTCTCCATGATTAGGGCCCCTTTTATAGTGGTAGCACCTCCCACTCGGACTACTACTTTCCTAAAAACAACATAAACATCTTAATTTCTCGTTATAACGTCAATTTACTTCACATGTGATCTCCACCAACATTATACAAACATTATACCAGTTTGGTCATCATTTCTCTTCCATGGAAACTGCATAGTACTCGGACAAATTGACATTATTAATAAAAACATATTAGACGTTGGTTATTACGCCCTGTTTCTCCCTGACAGGTAAGTGTTGGCGGGCGCATTTCCACACACCCGGTAAGTTTTCATCTGTTTGAGTCTATGCATACATTGAATTAACTTTTGTCCGATGAGGGGAAGAGGGATGTGTGTGTTGTTATGCTTATTTAGCGCGGAGCAGAAGGGAACGGGGAAAGATGTGTGTGTCTGTGTGTGTGTGGAGATGCTCTGTCACACCAGCTTTCCAAAGAGAATGACTCAGAGATCTAAAATACCTGAATAAAGTGTCACGACACGGTGAGAAGGGTCTACACCTTCTTAGTAAATAGTTTCATGAAGAAAGAGCAGTGGCCAACCTTGAGGTCTATGTTGTCTTGTGTCTTTTTAAAGGTGCAGTTGATCTCTGAACAAAGAACACAATGATTAAAAGGGTTACATTTTACCGCTAAACACATCTTTTTTTTTTTACATTATTGTACTGATCCATAATCCATCCATCCATTATCTGTAACTGCTCATCCTCTGGCTGTAAACATGTACACCAGCACCAGCACCAGCAAGCATCAGGTGTCATTCGACCTGCCTCAGGTCTATCGATGATGCACGTCTTTGGTGGAGGTGGAAGAGGCGGGACTACAGACATGGCAGCAGCCAGAGTCAGTGACAGTGGTCATTTCATTTATCTAAATAAAGCTCCGATTCCTGGAAGCCTTGTCAATAACAAACTATTCTCAACCTCAGACCTCACTGTGGTGATGCGTTCCCTGTTTGTTCTTGAATCCTTGATCTAGATGCATGTTTATCTACCAACTCTCACTACCTCTGGCCTAATTGGGACATCAGTGTGTTAAATGTATCATTCTGGTGCCTCGGTAAAACATAATTTAATCAAAAGAATGTACTGTATGAAAGTAATTCCCAGGAAACCGTTATTTCTGGTATTTCAATCATGAAAATTCTCTCATTTCAACTCTTCCAAGGTTGAAATGATCCATTAGTCCAGCAATTTGCTGTGGCATATGGTTGAAGATTGCTACTGTAGTAGTTTCCCCTTTTCCCATTCCTCTGAGAGGTTCTCTAACTAATGAACTTCATACCAGAGACCGTGGACCCATCTTTACCTTCATGACTCTCTGCCTACCCGAGATATTACCATTCTCTTTTATATGCATCATCTTTGTAATCATTCAAGCAGCATTTCCTCTTTATATGGCATTTTTTTCTTTTGACCGAGCATGTTTGTAACTTCTCTGAACTTCTGAAATCTGTATTTTTATCTTTTGTTGCAGAGGGACATACCAATACCTCAGTTCCTCCTTCCATCTCTCTCACACCATACTCACTCCTTGTTAAAGGTGTTTCACCCTCAGCTTCGAAATGTACTGAACGTTTTCTTGTCTTTGTCTCATGAAAGACTTGAAATGTTTCTCCTGCCTGGCAAATTGATTTAAATCAGTTGAACTTCAATGAGCTACTAACAACATGCCAGCACAGTGTAGACCTCTTCTGATGTTAAATTCAGACAAAACTGAAGTTCTTGTAATTGGACCCAAACACCTCAGGAACTCTCTTTCTACAGACTTAGTTACTTTAGATGGGATCTCCCTGGACTCCAGCTCCACTGTAAAGAATCTTGGAGTTGTTTTTGATCAGGATTTGTCCTTTAACGTCCACGTAAACTAAATTTCGAGGACGTAACATCGCCAAAATCCGACGCATCGTCTCTCAAGCGGATGCAGAAAAACTAGTCCATGCATTTGTTACTTCAAGGCTGGACTATTGTAACTCTTTGTTATTAGGCTGCTCCAATAAGTCTCTTAGGACTTTGCAGTTAATTCAGAATGCTGCTGCACGTGTTCTGACAGGAACCAAGATCAGAGATCACATCTCTCCCATTTTGGCTTCCTTGCATTGGCTCCCTATTAAATCTAGAATAGAATTTAAAATTCTTCTCCTTACTTACAAAGCTCTTTATGGTCAGGCACTATCATATCTAAAAAAGCTCATAGTACCTTACTACCCCTCTAGAACACTGCGCTCTCAGGATGCTGGGTTCCTTGTGGTTCCTATAGTTTCCAAAAGTAGATTGGGAGCCAGAGCTTTCAGCTATCAGGCTCCTCTTCTGTGGAACAAACCAGTCTGGGTTCGGGAGGCAGACACGGTCAACACCTTTAAGAGTAGACTTACGACTTTCCTTTTTGATAGAGCTTATAGTTACGGCTGGCTCTGGTCATCCCTTAGTTATGCTGCTATAGCACTGCTGGGCGACTCCCCCTCCCTCCCCTCTCTCTGTCTCTCTGTCCACTACACATATTACTACTGTCATTATTGCTGCCATATCTCCATTACAGTTTATAGTTAGTTGATGATTTGCTGCTGCTGTGCATCTGTGTCTCTCTATCTCTATCACAGGTTCCACTGCTACAGTAATCATTTCATCATTCATTGTAATTGTACAATATGTTTGTGTAGATTTGTTCTGTACACGTGACATCTATTGCACGTCTGTCCGTCCTGGGAGAGGGATCCCTCCTCTGTGGCTCTTCCTGAGGTTTCTTCCACCTTTTTTCCCTGTTAAAGGTTTTTTGTGGGCAAGTTTTTCCTCACTCGAACCGAGGGTCTAAGGACAGAGGGTGTCACTCCCTGTAGAGATTGTAAAGCCCTCAGAGGCAAATGTACTTTGTGACTTGGGCTATACAAATAAAATGATTTGATTCATTGCTTCTGTTCGCAGGTAATATAAAAAGTCAAGTCATTTCTTTTAATTTGAGTTATGGAGGTTTTCTCATTTTTAATGGGGCCACGTTTCCAAAGGCTTTGACTTATCTGTGCCTAAAAATAAAGATAGATACTTGCCTGTAATTTCTGAAGGCTGTTGGAAATGTAGTACAGTACCAAGGTTTGCACATATCTACTCATTTGATGCAACAATTGAATAGAATTTTTTTTATTATTAATGAAATAATTACATTTTTATAGAATAGAGTTATAGAAGGTTAGGGTTAGAGAATGATAATGTGTTTTGTGACTGTTTTCTATTTGAAAATCCAACCACTGCAAGCTGACCCTGGATAAGCAAAAGAGAATGAATGGATGCATATATATATATATATATACGAAGAAGCTTGTATATATGTATAGCCAATATAATTTGCACGATAAAGAAGCACTGCTGCGCAATAGATTAGAGGCCATTTAATTAGTACGTTAGTACATTATATAAACAGTAATTAAGGAAGTACATTGTAGTTTAGCTTTAACAGCCTCGGCCTGTGGGGTCTAAACAATGATGCATTGTTGTAGACTTAAAGGATGCTCAAACACAGTGTCCTTTCAGTGCAATACAATTACAAACTGCATGTTTCTTAAAGCACGTTGCACAACTCTAGGTGGTTAATTACGAGCAAATAATAACAGGCTGTGTTACTCACAGCATGAAAAAGGCAGAATTAGATGTAATGAAAGAAAAAAGCTTTTTCATGTAACAGAAAATGGGAGGCTTGCTTTCACTTACGTGGCACTCATTGTCCATGAAAAGCACAGGCGGTCATATAAGTGTCCAACTGGGGATGCAAGCAACAATAAGACTGAAAACAAGAAAATAAATGACATAATTTTAAATAATTTTAAAAAATCAAGCCAGGACTGCAAAAGTGAAAACATGTCTTTGCTGAATCTGTCTTTTTTTGACTTAATATATATACTGATATTTTATTATTTTATTATTATGTCTCTTTGTTCATGTTAATTTGAGTTTTTGAAGCTTACCAGGGATAAAGCCAGGATACCTGATTAAAAAGAAATAGACTACTCCTTTAATACCATGTTGTTATGTATCCTAGCTTTTTCATTAAATTGGTGATTTTTTTTTTTGTAAAGCTGCCTGTTCTGTCAACAGTATCAGCAACATTTTGTGAGGTGCCTCGTCATTAAAAAGGAGCTTTTAAGCCTTGATCATCCTCTCTGATACTTCTCGTCCCCTGTGTTTATTCACTTAATGGATTTTAATTTACTTTTAACATTGTCATGTTTTTATTGTTGCAGTTTTTAGGTTATTTATTTATTTATTTTGCTCGGTGAAGCACTTTGCTTCTATATAAATATAGAAAGTTTCAGTTTAAAGGTCCAGTGTTTTTAGGGGACTCTATTTTGCAGAATATGACAGTAATGGAATATAATATGCTACTATGCTTTTTGCACATTTTCTGGCCGCTGTAGTTTCTCGGCACTAGAAAAGAGAGAATCAAGCTAGACACCACAAAATCACAATAAGAGGAGAAGCAACAACAAACTTCATAAAATTCACAGAGATTTAAATGTTATATTGTGTCCTTTCTTTTTTTTTTACAAATTTAATTTATAACTTGTGTCACACGGAAATCCATTTCATCATTGCTCTTTCATTGAAATGTCAATAAAATTAAAAAGTTAGGATAAATATAAGGATGAAGGATAATAAATAGATAAATCTGCATAATAATAAATAATAAATCCACAAAAATAATGTACAGATGACATTTACTTTCTGATAAGTTTAATTTCCACTTTTTCAACAATTAATTGAGAAGATGGGTAGATTTAGAAAATTGTTTTTTTTTTACTTTTGGATCTGACATTTACTCAAAAAGATTAGTGAGTCACTCTTTCCTGTTTATATAATAAACTACAACATGAAAACTTTATTGAAAGAACAAAGAAACAAATAAAGAATTCAGTCATACTAGTTCACATTGTACAATAGTAACATAGCACCAACATAGTTACATGATAGTATAATACGGATCAAAAGGGAAAAGCAAAAATAAAACTTAGATGTGACAGACTTGTAATCTTACATATAAATAAAGTTCTAGTTATAACTGCTGTGACAGGTTATTGGTTGAAAAACTTAAGAGAGTTAAAATGATAATCAACTTCAATCAAAAATAGCTTAAATGATGCTGATGAATCTTAATCCCTAATAAAACACAGAGGTTGACAATAATACATAGTTTCTTTTCTTTGTATTCAAAATAAGTAATAATGATTTTATGTTTTGTTTTTTTAATTTCTAATGTTTGTGTTTTCTTATGTTTTACAACACCTGCACCACCTGATCATGTTGTAGTCTCCTTGTTCATGTCTCATTGCATTTTTTTTCTATTTTATTTCATTTATACCTTTGCAGTTATTATTTATATCATGGTCACTTACTTTTGTAATATTTCTTACACTATGGTCAATACTCTTGCAATAATATTTATTATTTGTATCATGGTCACTTTCTTTGCAATATTTCTTACACTCTGTCCTCAGACCCTCGATTCGAGTGAGGAAAAACTTGCCCACAAAAAACCTTTAACAGGGAAAAAAGGTGGAAGAAACCTCAGGAAGAGCCACAGAGGAGGGATCCCTCTCCCAGGACGGATCAACACAAACATATTGTATGTTTGTACGAGTTTTCAGTAAGGGAGATGTGACTGCATCTTTAACCAATACCGTGCCTGACTAGGCATAACCCTGAAAGAGACAGACACAGACAGAGAGAGAGAGAGAGAGATACAATACTCTTTTTATATATCATGCCACTTTTATCCTCAGTACTTGTCTGTTTTGCTTTTTCCCAATTTTGAAGATTGTCTGTTTTTCGTGTTCATTGTGTAGGTCACAGATATTTCTGTTATTATTTGTATCATGGTCACTTTCTTTGCAATATTTCTTACAATATGGTCACTTTACACAACAATACTCTTTATATATCATGTCCTGTCTGTTTTTTTTTTTTTTGCCTTTTCTACTTGTTTCTAACTCTGTAGTGTATGCTACACTTTCCTCTGTTGCTGTAATAAGTAAACTTCCCCGTGGTGGATGAATAAAGTATAATCTAATCTAATCTAATCTAATCTAATTTATGGATGTGAAATCTCCCTAATAAAACACAGAGATTGACAATAATACATAGTTTCTTTTCTTTGTATTCAAAATAAGTAATAATGATTTTATGTTTTGTTTTTTTAATTTCTAATGTTTGTGTTTTTTTATGTTTTACAACACCTGCACCACCTGATCATGTTGTATTCTCCTTGTTCATGTCTCATTGCATTTTTTTTCTATTTTATTTTTATTTATACCTTCGCAGTTATTATTTATATCATGGCCACTTACTTTTGTAATATTTCTCACACTATGGTCACTTTACATTACAATATTTTTTTTATATATCATGCCACTTTTATCCTCAGTACTTGTCTGTTTTGAAGGTTGATTGTTTTTTGTGTTTACTTTGTAGGTTATAGATATTTCTGTCTGTTTATTGTGTTGTTGTTGTTTTTTGTTTATTGCCTTTTCTACTTGTTTCTAATTCTGTAGTGTATGCTACACTTTCCTCTGCTGCTGTAACAAGTAAACTTCCCCGTGGTGGGATGAATAAAGTATAATCTAATATAATCTAATTTAATCTAATCTGAAACCAGGTCATCCTCACACCGTTCAATGTCATTCAAATCCAGTAGATATCATGTCAGATAAGTACCAGGCTGACAAAGACATTTCATGTTGGATGAATAAAGTTTATCTAATCTAATCTAATCTAATCTAATCTAATCTAATCTAATCTAATCTAATCTAATCTAATCTAATCTAATCTAATCTAATTTATGGATGTGAAATTTCCCTAATAAAACATAGAGGTTGAATACATAGTTTATTTTCTTTATATTCAATGTTTAATAATTATGTTTTTAATTTCTAATGTTTGGTGTCAAAGGTGTTTGCTGATGATGATGACGCAGCGGTACCGAACACGTTTGGGACCTACGTCACAGGTGAGCCCGTCTCGTCCAATCACATCGCTCCAAAAAAGAAACGGTTGTACGCTACAGCGCGTCTCTACTGCGCAGACTCACGCAGAGAGAGGAAGAGGCTCGGAGGTGTCGCTTTCCCCCAACAGAGGAATCCAAGTCTCCTACAAAGGTAACAAAGCGGTCTGCGGGGCTTTGAGCGGTGTCAGACGTTAGATAAGCTTCGTGTCTTTGTCTCTCCGTGTGTGGGACACGGACACCGGGTCTCTGCGGTTTCCCCGAGCTCCGGTTCTGTTGTTGTGCTAACCGGTGAGCGAGCTAATCCGGCTAGCATCAGTTGTAGTTAGCTCGGCACCTTTTCCTCCTTCTCCGAGCTGAGGAGGCTCCTCTGACCCAGCACAGACACACGGGCTGAACCGGGTCTGTCAGCCTCCTCTGCCTCTTTATCTGACCCAGCACAGACACACACGGGCTGAACCGGGTCTGTCAGCCCGGTACTTACCTGACATGATATCTGCTGGATTTGAATGACATTGAACGGTGTGAGGATGAGCTGCTTTTAGATTAGATTAGATTAAATATACTTTATTCATCCCAACACGGGGAGTGTACTTGTTACAGCAGCAGAGGAAAGTGTAGCATGCACTACAGAATTAGAAACAAGTAGAAAAGGCAAAAAAACACAATAAACAGACAGAAATATCTATAACCTATGACAATAAACACAAAAACAACATCAACCTTCAAGTACTGAGGATAAAAGTAGCATGATGTATAAAGAGAGTTTTGTAATGTGACCATGATATAAATAATAAATATTACTGCAAGAGTAGTGACCATAGTATAAATAATATTACAAAAGTAAGTGACCATGATATAAATAATAACAGAAATATCTATAACCTACACACATGAAAAACAACAACATCAACCTTCAAACAGACAAGTACTGAGGATAAAAGTGGCACGATGTATAAAAAGAGTATTGTAATGTAAAGTGACCATAGTGTCAGAAATATTACAAAGAAAGTGACCATGATACAAATAATAATATTATTGCAAGTGTAGTGACCATGATATAAATAATATTACAAAAGTTGTTGCAAGTTATCGTTGGTAAACCTCTTGTCTCGTCTCATATATATATATAT
>NC_040020.1:1279513-1395638 GCF_000972845.2 Larimichthys crocea
TATATATATATATATATATATATATATATATATACTCACACACTGTGTAACGTTACCAATCACTACACTGTAAGTATATGGCAGCAAAGCGTCCTCTGCTGTCACTCAGTCATTTGTATCTTAAATTTCACCTACTGGTGTTTTACACGATGCATGAACTGTGTTAAATGAAGCAGGAAACACTAAATTAAAGGACAGGAACAAATCCACAAAAAAAAGGATGCATGTTGTTCTGCAATTTAATGCTTTAATCGTGTTAGTTTAGACACCGGGGGATGGTTGGCACACCTCTACCAGCTGATCTGAGACGGTTCAGATGTCAAGTCAACTTTATTGTCAGTGCTGCCATATGTACAGGACATACAGAGAGTTGAAATAGTGTTTCCTCATATCCCTGGTGCAGTTTATTATTATTATTATTAGTTAAATAATAAATTCATTTTTATAAAATAGAGTTCTAGAGGGTTAGGGAGTGATAATGAATGGATGGATGTCTTTCGTGACTGTTTTCTATTTGAAAATCCAACCACTGCGAGCTGACCCTGGATAAAAGATACATAAGAAAGATATCTAAGAAAAATATGGCAGATCTAAAAGGTATAAACAGTATAAATATGGCAGACATAGAAAGATTCAGCAGTATACAGAATGAACGATATAAACAGTGAGATCTATCAAAAAATAAAAGATGTGTAAACAGTGATTTAAACTCTGGTAGCAGTATGGTTAATAGATTTTCAGCTGTAATAGGAGTTTAACTTTATTTGTTGCAGCTACTTGGAAGTCACTCATAAATCCTTGTCACTAGTTGCTATCATGAATTGTAATTATGATGAACTACCTCACAGGGTTAAAACTGCAGCGTCCTCCTTTTGTTGCGTCTTTGTCTCTCTTGTTTTCTGTCGTCTCTCTGCTGTTTTGTTATAAAGTCACAAATTGAACCGTACAAATCCTGTGGGTGGGAACAAACAGACAAATAATGTATCTGAACCTCAATCAAACGCTGGAACTTTTAAAGAGACAGTTTATTGACATTATATATCGTATGTCATATCCATCTCCTTCTCATTCGTTTGCTTTATTTTCTCCACCTCAGCTCTTAGGAGCTCATAACCACCAGTAAAGCTGTATAAGCACCGGGTTGACGGGACCGAAGGAAGTGGCGTGTCGTACGGGGAGCTGCCTGCCGAAATCGCCATGAGTTACAAACCCATCGCTCCTGCGCCGTCTGGCTCCAACCACACACCTCCAGGTTCTAACACCATTACACTATGGTCAAGTTTTTCCCCATTATTTTTGTATAACACGCCTCGGTTATAGTGTGTTACGTCTCTTCTCCCCCTCTGTCCAGGCTCCTCGGTGCCCTCTCCATCCCTGCCCTCGTCGTCCAACTTCAGGCCGGCTTTCAGTGACTTTGGTCCGCCCTCCATGGGCTTTGTCCAGGTATATCTGCAGTGCAGTTATCCATACTGTCGTGTTATACTCACATCAAACCACAACCACTCCTTATGATGTATTTTTTTAAATTTATGTTGGCTTGTACAGGTGAAAAAGTAGAGCTTGTACTTGACACTGTGGCTTTGTCAGCCACTTTACATTAAAGTGCTTAAGCCTCAACCAGCAAGGAAAACAGATGAATAATTTAGCACGAGCCTGTAGAAATGTTGCAAACAAACGCTGCAGCTGAACACACGCCCACCTGATCAGAACTTAATGATTGTATGTAAGACTTTCCTGTTGTCTGCAGCAGTATCTCGTTAAATTTCAGCTTTATTGAGTTTGACAAAGAGGAAAAACGAAGGTGCAGTCCAGAGTGGAGATATATAAAAATTTCTATTACAACATTTAGATGTACAATATATATATATATAGAGAGAGTGTGCCTCAGTTAGTCAGCCTTCAAACGTCTTCACATAATTAGAATATCTGTAGACAAAGATGCTTTCATGAAGTCCAGTAAATATTTACAGAGCTGTGAGACTCTGTCACTCTGAGGCAGCTGCAGGCATGTGACCTACGTGACAGCATTGAGATAGTCGGACTGGCATGACTGGAATGCATATACTTTTTTCTTTTAATAAAAAAGGAGGGATTGGACTTTCCACATTGCAGCCGAGAGAGCATGGCATTAGATACGAACAAATGAATGTTAAATTATCTGAGTGGGGTTGTTGCACTTCTTCGTAATCATTTTGAAAACAAATGTATCTGTTCCCTCTGTTTCACACCACAGGATCAATCAATCATTTTAGCGAGATTCTCTGTACGTTGTGTTGCGTTTCCTGCTGTGAGTTGTCTTGATGGATCTTTTCTTCTTTTTTTAATCACATACGTGTCAAAATGCACACGCAGCCTGTCAAAGTGTCTCAAGGCTCCACCTACAGCGAGCTCCTGTCCGTCATTGAGGAGATGAGCCGCGAGATCAGGCCAACGTACGCCGGCAGCAAGAGCGCCATGGAGAGGCTAAAGAGAGGTACGTTTTACCTGTCAACAAACGCACACCTGTTTGCAGAGCCCATCATGGTCTGCGTGAGTGCTGTGAAGACGGATGCCGTTCCTGCTTTTATTGTGGAAATGAAAAGCCTTCAGGAGTTGAAGATGTTCATTGAATAATCCATTAAAAAAAACCCTCCTCTGCTCTCTGCTGAAGGCAGATCCAACATAAGATTTCTTCTTTGTAGAATTGTACTGTTCTAAAAATAAAAACAGAAGAACCTTGTTAACCTAACTGCTCTGGTTGTAGATGCACTCTGGAGTTTTATAACAATTTCTTTGTTAGAGAGGTAGAACTATTAGTTTGTGAATTGCCCATACAACATTTTAAAATATGAAATATTTGATTACTGTGCTTCTATTGTCATTTCTGTATTTTTTTTTCACCCATAATTTGTGGGAAGCTTTTGGGAAAAGCAAAAAAATATCAATACTTTTCTACATAATCTAGTAGCAATGATATCATAGTGTCTTATACATACAACAAATAAAGTGAGTAAGATCAATGACAGCAAAGCACAGAGGTTAAAGGCTTTGTCTCTTCAGTGTGCTCCTCATCAGGTGACTCTGGCTTCATGTTCTGATGTATCTTAATGAAGACGTGTAGAAATAATAGACTGGCGTGATTGAAATAGAATGACGGACATTAGAAACCTCAGCTCAGCGCTCGGCCTTAGTTTAACCTGCAGCCTTGTTAACTTTTTGTAGTTGAACTCACACAGAAATTGCGACCAATGAATCATTTTTGGCGATCAAACTGCTGTTTTAACACCTCCTTGCACCTGTTTTGTCTCCTTCAGGTATAATCCATGCCCGTGCACTGGTCAGGGAGTGTCTTGCAGAGACGGAGAGAAGTGCACGCACATAACCTTTTGGAAAGACCCCTTCACCCCTCGCTTTTACCCCACCACCCCCCCGATAGAAGCCTGTTCTCCCCAAGGTCTTTTTTTTTTTTTTTTTTTTTTAATTTTAAAATCCTCCCAGCTTCTCTGCTTTCCTCGCCGGCTTTTTCTAGGTGCATCATGTCCTTCTTGTCTCCGCTGTCAGTTCCCTGCACACCTTTTTTTTGTTCATCACAGACTTTGTGACCTGTGGAGTGTACGCAAAATGCAGTTTTGTATCTATTTTGAAATAAGAGTGTAGGGAATTTCAGCACATTTTTAAGTAGACCTATGGGTAAAAAAAAAAAAAAAAAAAAAACCTTGGTAAAAATGGACGTGAATGTTTAAAAACAGGATTTGACTTAGTTTTTGTTTTTTTAAAAATGATGAAAATCAATGTTCCACCTGCGCTCATGTTTCTATTCTGAACATCACTCTGCAGCCGCTCATTATTTCTTCTGTTGATCGGAGCGTCTTGATTATTCCTCCCCCCTCGTCATCTGCATTCACCCTCGCTTTGTTTTCATCATGTTTTGTAGTGTGAACACACGTTAGATGTTTCTCAATCCCAAGAACTCTGTACATCTCAAGTCAATTTGTTAGTATGGAAATTTTGTAAACCAGATTTTTGCAGTTCTGTATGTATATCTTAATTAAATAACAGGAAAAAAATAATCCGTTCAGTGGCTGCTTTGTTTGTGAAACATTAATAGGTTGCTAAAGAATCGGTTTATATGAAATGCTCTTAAATTTAACAGACGTATTTCTAATGGATGTTCGACAAAGAGACTCTTAGCACAAGGTGCTCTTACTTTACTTGCTGCAGGGCAATGAGCTCACTAACTACACTCCATCTACTAATTAAGACTAGTAAGACTAATTAAGACTACAATTAGTGGTGTGCGAAATTGCATATTTTGGTATCGATCCAATACCAAGTAAATACGGGCCGGTATCGCAGATACCGATACTTTTCAATTAGTAAGGTGGATGCATCATTGAGTTGCTAAATCTCAATTAATTTTAGTGTTTTTTGTGATGTTTCCTTTTTTATTATTATAACATTGTTAAAACCTAGGACAGAGTTGGGGGGCCTAGGGCGCGATAATGTGCTATATGATATTACACGTATAAGTATATATCTATACCCCCGTTATTTATTTTATCTTTTATAGTATGAGATATTTAATTATTCGAGAGGGACACAACTGATTTATATCTGATTATTATAAGATATATCTAGAGATGCGCCGTATACAGCTTAGATATAGATCTATCATCGACATCCCACACTTATGTATTCTCTATACTATTATCATCTCTATAGAATATATATATAATTACACACACCTTATTTATATATATATTTATATCTATATGATTCTTATTTTATATATTAATATATTCTATATAATATATCCTACACATATTTATTATATATACTATCTATATATTATATCTATATTATACTATTTATAAGTTTTGTTTATTATAATTAAATAGAAAAATGCTGCTTATCAATTTTTTTTCAGAAAAATCCTAAATAAAAGGCTACTCGTAACAAATTAAAACAAGTACTGTTGAGAAACTATAATACTTAAATTTAAATTCTCAACAACAAAAACAACTGGTGAAAATATAAATAGTATGTAAGCAACTTAATAACCCCCAAAGCCTTTAGTTAGTCTGTGTTTTGGTTACAGGTTTTTGTTCAAAAACAGTATCAAATTAAATTTTTTTTGCTTTTAATGCACTTCGCCTGTGACTAACTAACTGCCCTTGTTTGTTTGCGTGTCTAAGTCACGTCACGTAGCGGCGCAACATCTAAACATAAGAGGAGGGAGGGGGAGCAAAGTGTGCCCGCTCTGCACTGACACAGGAGCGGCGAGTCCGGCAACCTGGCTGTTTTCTCTTTGCCGAAACCGCAGCACTGCAAACAAGAACCGATCTCACCAGGCTAGTATCGATACTTGGATCGATCCGCCCACCACTAACTACAACATGTGAAGGCTATGAAAAGATAAACAGCATGTGGACCTCTCACCATCTCTTTAAAGTTATGAATAATGTCTTTTACTCAAGAAATTCAAGATGATAACGATGAGCATTCTTTCTTCATCTGTCTGCATGTCACAGGTGTTTTAAAGAAATGCAAAGCTGGGGATAAACATATTTATTTTCAGGTATATAATCACAACCTCAATAACATTTCACTTCAGACACTGACCCGCTGCCTCACATCAATGTTTTTAAGCAAGTGAAAGACATATCGAGGGCTCTGCTGAATACATCTCGACAAAAACAAGGTAATGGTAGTTTTTTTTTTTAGTATATGAAATAAGTACATAGAAGAAAGCAAAAGATAACAAGTCCGCGTGTTTTACATGATTGTCACAGACTGCTCGGTATCCCAGTCGCATCTAAGTGGGAGATAATTGTCTCCTGCTTATTCCAGTGCGTCCCCTGTGACCATGATAGAGAAGAGGGGTGGGCGGGTCTGGTGGTGCAAAGGCAGAGGTGTGCATGCGAGTGCATGATGTACTTTGTGCAAAAAAAATCTTGTTTATGAAGTGTTTCTGTCCAGATTTTAAAAAATCTCTCCTTGTTGGGCAACAATGAATAATGTTTAGGATCCAACAGCTCATATTTCAGAGAAAGCTATAGAACATAAAATACTGTGGCAAGTATTTTTTTAGATAAATTGATATACAGTGACACATTCCCCCAAACAGCAGACAAATTCATCATTAAATGAAAAAAGACATTGGGGAAGGGGATCATTCAGCCTGTGGGCCATTACAGTGAGTGGGTTATTTACCAAGAATGCCTTTTGAAACTGTGACAGGCTGAGGAAGGAAGTGGAAGCGAGAGCTCCCTTAGGTGGAAAAAACCACAACGCTATGAATAAATGATGCTGCTAAGTCACAGGACAGACCCAAGGGATGCTGGATCTATGGGCTTCTGGGCTTACATTAAAGTCAGCATTTCTTAATTAGAGAGTTTTACATTTAGAGAGAGAGAGAGAGAGAGGAATAAGGCAGGAATTCAAAATCACACTTTGGTACGTATACGCGTGACTTGTGGTTGGGCTTGTGTGTGATCGACCTGACTGTGTGTGAAAATGCGTCTCTGTATACCATGGAGCGCAGGGTTGCAGATTGATTTGGCTTGATTGCTGAAAAAAAAACAAAAAAAACACCAGCATTGTCCACTGTTTCTCCTCCATCTTGAAATTCACAGGCATCCCTTTCTTTGTTCCATCCATTCAACCCTGTGAGGAGGGAGAGCAGATTCATTTTTTAGCACTTGTGCTATAACAAATAAGCTTAAACTGCATATCTTGTGGCCGATTGGCTGCAATTACAAACTCAGAGTAGACTGACTGTAGTGGCTGTGGCAGGTGGCGGGCTGAATAGGCCCTTGTAGCGACCCTTTTCCTCTTTTTCTTTGGAGCGGATCCTCTCCTCCATAGCCCTTAGTTCCTTAGCAACAGACTGTTCCAGAGAAGGGTCCAGGTCCAGCACCTTAGCAAAGTCTGCCCGTGCTTCTGTCTCGTTCCAAACTGCTGCGTGGGCTTTAGCTCGCTTGTAGAAGGCCTTCACATTGTCTGCGAGGAGGGAAACACAGAGAATGATTGGAAATTCTTCATACGCACATGAATGCAGGTCAATAACCAGCAACTATACACTTCCAACAATAGATTCCAGGTAGAGCGGTGCCAAATCGTGACGGTTCCTACCAGTGATGCGCGGCTCCATGTTTGATCGACCAGCACCGATCGACGTTTTAAACTAACCCGCCCGAACTCGGACTGTTGTGAAATAATGTACCCAACCTGCTTCCTGACCCACATTTTAAAAAGTAGTCTATACTTTCTCTACCTCCTGTAGAGCTCGTGGCATCTTCGCGCCAGTTATTCAGCCAATAAAGTCTGTATGTCACAGAAAATTTTGTCTACTACATAAATTACAAAACTTTACTCGGCGAATATCATTAAAAATATTGTTTGGTGACTCGTGACCGTGGGCACCCGCTCAATTTGGATCAACCTGCGCATCCTACTATAGTTCCTACTATACTAGAAATTCTACACGACAGTATTACCGTGGATTACTATACTCCCGGTGCCAGTTTTCTGCTCTCCTCCCGGCTTCTCACTGCATGCTACTCCCTTGTAAACAAAACAACATTGCAACTAATGCAACTGAACTACACAGCTGCTGAATGATTGGCTGTTTGCCTGTTACTGGTGACGTCCGGGGATACGATAGGTTGTTTCCGCACGCTGGGACCGCCCGTCTGTTAGCTGATTGGCTGTTTGTTTGTTTCTGCCGGCAAGAACGAACTCCATGAAGACAGCTCCGCTTCGACAGAAACTCGCTTCATTCTGTCTCGCCCAGACGCGTGCACGGCTTACAGTCACAAACACGAGACGACACACTCACCGTGGCAGAAGCACCGGGCTCGAGCGGCGAGTCTGCCGCGGTGTCGTCATCAGTGGCTTCACTAATTTAGCTCAAAAAAACCAAACTTGTTGTTTCAGTCTAATTCTTACTTCACCAGTATTATGTTTATCATGCACCAAACAACATTATAAGTAATGAATAAGTATTTATAACTTGTACAAATACATTGCAGTTCATAAAAAAACTAAAAAAATAATAATAATAGAAAAAGGCTGCAGTATCGCGATAATACCCGGAACCGTGATACTTTGTCTGATATAGTATCGTGGTTACTCATTTTGGTATTGTGACAACTCTAATTCCATAAAATAAAAAAAAAAGTGTGAAGCTGGTAGGTTGGATAAATGAAATAACTGTAATTATGCATATTTATAAATCCATAATCAGTCTATCATGTATAGTGTGCAGCGATGGTGGCGACTTTCTGATGGTTCTTTGCCTGATGCTTCAATACGGCTAAATTCCTTTTTAAAAATATGATTATCATGCCACATTACTGTTTTTATTATGCAAGCTGTAAAAGTTAAAAATAAATTAAATACTGACTATAAATAAGTGACAACAATAGCTGTTATACTTTGGTATGAATATACCAAATTACAATAAACCACAAGGCGTTAAAGTTAAAGTTGTGAGTGAATCATCTGTCTCAAAAAGTTTTTCAAATACAGATCACAGTTTCATCTCTGCTGATGTCAACGCAGCAAGAGTCCCAAAAATATTCTATATGACGCACTAAAAATCTAAATTACAGTGAAGAAGCAGCGAGGCAGGAGACGGTAACTGTTGCTTTCATTCAGTGTTTTGTTGACGGTGGTGGAGGGAGCCGTCAGGTGAAGCAGCAGGGCTTTTTCACCTGCAGGTTTCTTTTTTTGTGTGAGCTCAACAGCTCAGGCTATTTATTTTTTTCAAATCCCAAACAGACTGCTCCCTCTTTGAAATCACAAATCTATACAATTTGAAGTAGCAACAGGAATCTTTCATCTCTGCTTTTAAAGTCTCACCCTCATATTTGAAGATCACAGATGTGCAGTGTTCGATGACTTCATAGTACTGGCCCTGGAGTAGCTTGCACTGGCAATAGTTGAGGAGCAGTGGTGTGATCATAAGGTCCAACTTTACCCAGGCTTCATCTCCAGGATGCTCCTGAAAGGTCAGACAAACAAATTCACACAGCTTTGGTTATACTGACCAAACTGGACCTGATCTTTACGCTGTTTAATACAACTGTGCCCTAACCTTCATCTGTAGATTTTTGAGGCAGGCGATGCCATTGTAGTACTTGTCTGTGGCCTCCTTAATTTTGCCCTGTTTGAAAAGCAGGTTGCCCTCCTCGTGGATCTGAGGCACGAGCTGGAGTTTCTCTTCATCTGTCATAGCCCAGACATCAAGCTGGAACGACCCTGGAGGAAGAACCTGAGCGGAGAAGGAGACTCAAGAGTTAATCTACACTACAGGAGGCACAACTGCAGATGTTATTAGCACATAGCAACAGTTTATGACACATTCTCTATACATTATGTTAAATATTTATCATCAGGTACAAGCTTGTGCTATTCATCACAATATCCTTGCGATAAATACAAATACTTCCTGATTTATATCCACATTTTTGGCTTTTAACCACATTATTTAGGCAACATTTTTTGTTATTTTGCTTTGGCAATTTTTACAAATGTTTGCTTCGTTTGTTACATTAAAAAACATGTTTTGAATATGAATAAAAAAAAGTATAAACAAGTATTGTGTTGGCGCTCGCTTCTCTGGCTGCACCCTAAAATACAACCACCACCATTAATATTAAACTCTGGCCTGCTCACCTCCAGCAGATCAATGGTGAAAACGAGAGGCTGCGGACTGGCCTGGAGCTGATCCAAATCTTTGTGTCCTAGTGAGTGGTGGGAGTGAATTTGAGCAATACCACAGCAATGCCTCTGGCCTTCCAGTGGGTCCTTGCCAGCGCTAATGTTTCTCAGGGACTGGGAGACGAGCGGGTACAGTGCTGTGTGCTGCGGGGTGCACAGAAATGATCAATACACAAATAGAACAAGATTACTACTGTGTTGCATCCCCAAATGGCCAGCTCTCTCACCTTAGTGTCGCAGGTAAATTCTGAAACCTCTTTCTCTTTCATGGTGATGATCACTCTCTCCCACACAGCTAGTTTAAACTTCTTGCCCAGGATGAGCTCCATGGGTTTGCTCTGGCCTCCCATGGTCCTGGAGTCATCCAGCACTGTGCCATCACACAGGCTGGTGCGGTAGTGGAAGACCACCTGGTAAAAACAGGAGATTGCGTGAATACAAACAACATAAAGCATAAAAATGAGATCCATTAGAGCCGATGGGGAGCCGGCTCCGGTACGTGAGCCGTTGAGTGATAGTAGAAAAAGAAGCAGCATTTTAAAAATGTTGAAAACACCAAAGGCAGTCGTGTTGAGCCGGGTCCACAAACAACCTTACAGACAAATGAGAACTGTGCATCCAACAGGCAACAGCTTTTTATAGGTGTTTCTATCTGCTTTGTGTAGCAGAGGGGTTCTACAAACAAGTTAGTGGATTCATTGAGTGGTTTCAGAGTTACAATGGCCTGTAAACGCAATGAAAACAATTGGCTACAGCAATTTATTGATATTAGAAAATGTAATTTTTACTCTTGAATGTACTGAATATATATATAAATAATATATGTGTACACATACACATCATAAGTGGAAACAGTGCTATATTTGGCTGAATTATGAAAGGTTAAGTATAATTTTGGAGTCGAATGATCCGACTCCCTAAAAAGAACCGAACTTCTCATCACTACAACAATCTGACAAGGCCTTTAAATGTCATTTTTACTTTTGAATACTTCAGTACAAAGGATGTACTGAATATATTTATACATGATATATGTGTACACATACAAATCATAAGTCAAAACAGTGGTACATTTGGCTGAATTATGAAAGGTTAAGTATAATTTTGGAGTCAAATGATCCGACTCCCTAAAAAGAACCGAACTTCTCATCACTACAACAATCTGACAGGGCCTTTAAATGTCATTTTTACTTTTGAATACTTCAGTACAAAGGATGTACTGAATATATATACTCAATATATATGTGTACACATACAAATCATAAGTCAAAACAGGGCTACATTTGACTGAATTATGAAAGGTTAAGTATAATTTTGGAGTCAAATGATCCGACTCCCTAAAAAGAACCGAACTTCTCATTACTACAACAATCTGACAGGGCCTTCAGAGCGTCTTCGCTCGATCACATTCCAGCCAATCACAGCAGCGGAAAAATGACTGGCATGACAAGCCGACCAATCAGAACTCCTAAACATATGCCATCCTGTCCCGCCCCCTGTCTTTCCATCAGATGGAAGGGAAAAAAACAGGGAAAAATGTTTAAAAAACGTCTTTTATCTGAGCTAAAGTTGTATCAGCACGAAGCCAGTGGATATAAAACACTTGTCAACAGTGCCTGTGTACAAGCTGGACGCGTTTATTGTCACATTTATCCACCGTTGACTGACAAACAGTTAGCTACGATATAGCTGCTGATAGCGCCGAGCTAACGCGCTACGCCGCTTTTCTTCGTCTGTCTCGGGGTTACCGGACTCGGCTCGTCCCGCCGTCAACACCGCAGTCTCACCTTGGTCCCATTGGGGAAGCTCAACGTCTCTCCTTTACCCGGACTGACCAGTTTCTTTCTTATTCCTTCCTCGAAAAGCTTGCGAGCCTCTTCCTCCATCCTTGACCGAGTCTCGGTTTCACGACAAATGACGAAGTTTGCCGAAGACGGTCGACAGTGACGTGTGGCTCCACAGCGCCCCCTACACGCACACGGCGTTATGGCATTAGAGCTCCACACAAAGGCTGATATATGATTTTACATGTCACATGTATAAAACTATTAATTTGTGCCAAACTGTGCATCAAAAAAATACTTTGCACTGCAATTACTTGCACAATGCAGCTGTTTGCACAACCTGGACACTTGCACATCTCACTACCTCACCATGGTGTTATACTGTTGTTGTTTTTCTATTTATTGTATATACTTTTTCTTAAATTTAAATTTGCCTTTACTTTTTATATTTTATGTTCTATATATATAAAAAATATATATATATCTATCCTATATATATATATAATATAGATATATATATATATATATATATATATATATATATATATATATATATTTTATTTTATATGTTATTTATATTTGGATATTGGGCTGCTCCAGGACCAGGGGAAACCAATTTCGTTTCATCCCATGTTTACATGTGTTGTAATGACAAATAAAACCTTGAATCCTTGAATCCTTGAATCTTGGTATTTTTTTTCCTGTAAATATATCAAATCAAAATCAAATCAGTTTTATTTGTATAGCCCAAAGTCACAAAGTAATAGAGGCTTTAATCTGTACAGGGAGTGACACCCCTGTCCTTAGACCCTCAGTTCGAGTGAGGAAAAAACTTGCGCACAAAAAACCCTTTAACAGGGAAAAAAGGTGGGGAAATTATTAGGGAAATTTCACATCAATAAATTTGATTAAATTAGATTAGATATACTTTATTCATCCCACCACGGGGAAATTGACTTGTTACAGCAGCAGAGGAAAGTGTAGCATGCACTACAGAATTAGAAAAAAGTAGAAAAAGCAAAAAAAAACAACAACATAGAAATATCTATAACCTACACAATAAACAGGAAAAACAATCAACCGTCAAAACAGACAAGTACTGAGGATAAAAGTGGCATGATATATAAAAAAGTGTTGTAATGTAAAGTGACCATAATATAAATAATATTACAAAAGTAAGTGACCATGAAATAAATAATAACTGCAAAGGTATAAATGAAATAAAATATCAAATCATATCAAATCAAAATCCGATTTTTATTTGTATAGCCCAAAGTCACAAAGTACATTTACAATCTGTACAGGGAGTGACACCCTCTGTCCTTAGACCCTCGGTTCAAGTGAGGAAAAACTTGCCTGAGCTCATACATTTCCAACAGCCTTCATAAATTACAGGCAAGTATCTATCTTTATTTTTAGGCACAGATAAGTCAAAGCCCCATTAAAAATGAGAAAGCCTCCATAACTCAGAACTGGAATATTTCACATTGCTGGGATTTCACTATGAAACTTCACAATGACAGAAAACTAAAAGAAATGACTTGACTTTTTATATTACCTGCGAACAGAAGCAATGAATCAAATCAGATTTTATTTGTATAGCCCAAAGTCACAAAGTACATTTGTCTTGGAGGGCTTTACAATCTGTACAGGGAGTGACACCCTCTGTCCTTAGACCCTCGGTTCGAGTGAGGAAAAACTTGCCCACAAAAAACCTTTAACAGGGAAAAAATGTGGAAGAAACCTCAGGAAGAGCCACAGAGGAGGGATCCCTCTCCCAGGATGCTCAGACGTGCAATAGATGTCACGTGTACAGAACAAATCAACACAAACATATTGTACAATTACAATGACTGATAAAATGATTACAGTAGCAGTGGAACCTGTGATAGAGATAGAGAGACACAGTTGCACAGCAGCAGCAAATCATCAACTAACTATAAACTGTAATGGAGATATGGCAGCAATAATGACAGTAGTAATATGTGTAGTGGACGTCATGCAGGACCACAACAACAGCCACGATCCACGAGAACCTGCTGGGCGAGAGAGCACAGAAACTCCAGGGAAGAAGTTTAGTTAGTAACATGCATTAATGAATGTTTACAGATGGTGAGTGAGAGAAATATATACACATATAAGAAGAAGAAGAGATACTTTATTAATCCCCTCTTCTTTTTTCTTACTCAGTTTTTTTATTTACATACAAACACACATACAAGTACAAAGGCTCATAGACATGCAAATGTGGAGAGAGATGGTGGAGTCATGGGCAGCCAGGGTTCGGTGTCTTGCTCAAGGGCACCTCGGCAATGCACCAGCAGGTGAACTGGCTACCAGTCCACCTTCCATATTGTCGGTCCATGCTGGACTTGAACCGGCCACCCTCCGGTTCCCAAGCCAAGTCTCTATGGACTGAGCTACTGCCGCCCAAACCCCTGTTTTAAAAGCCTTGCACTAGTTACCTGTTAGTTTTAGAATTGATTTTAAGATTCTCTTACTGGTTTTTAAATCACTGAATGGCCTGGCACCGACCTACCTTTGTGACATGCTACAGAAGCATGTACCAAGCAGGTCCCTCAGATCCGCATCGGCATCTGGACTCCTAGTTCTCCCCAGAACCTCCACAAAGAAGTTTGGTGAGGCTACTGCGGCCTCCATCTCTGGAACAGCCTGCCTATGGATCTGAGGGACTGCACTGGCTAAAGTACAGGTCTTATCTACTTTTACTGCAACTGTTCCTAAATTATGCCTTTTACCCTATAGGTCTTAATTTTACTTCTTATTTGTTTTGTTGTTGTAGTTTTATGCTTTTTACTTTTCTTCTAATCTCTAGTTTTTTATGCAAATTCTCTGTTGCCTTAAGAACTGCTAGTTGTTGCCTATTTCTGTTTTTACTCTGCTCTGTGAAGCACTTTGTGCTACAATTCTGTATGAAAGGTGCTATATAAATAAATAAAGTTGAAAGTTAAATCATAACCTTATAGCAAGGCAAACAAGTCTATGATTACTTGTTGCATGTTACAAGCTAAACATACCATAGCCAAATCTAGTGAAAATCCACCAACCAAACTAAGCATTAGTGTCTGTGTGGCTTGCAGGACTGTCAAACTCTCTTCCACTAGAGAAATCACTTTTATGTTAAAGGGCAAATATCCAATTTTTGACAGTGTGTGGAGATGAGGTGTTCTTATAGGGGAAGAAAGCATTGGAGGCATGCTCCCCTTCTATGTCAACCATCAACAAATGAGTATTGCTATGTATTTAGTCTGTTTGTCTGTTTTTTTCGGAGTGCTTTTCTCTTCAGGATAACTTTTGGACCACCGGTGACACTTAAAGATGACTTATGTTTTGGACTGTGCCAAATATCACATTCTACTGCCCTGTCAAGTTTACCTTACTGAAGGTGAGCCTTACAGTGATCGTTATAAATCGAGTCTTAATTCACAACTAATTATTTGGTCAGCTATGGGTTTTAATCTTTTAGAACACTGCAAGCAAAACATCATGTTTTACATCATCTACCACTGTGTATAACACAAAATACAGTATCACATCACAAGAAATAAACATGTCAAGCCGATTTATCCCAATTATTTAATCACAAAATCCAGATTTCCCGTCATGTATCTACAGTATGTAATGTGTTGTCTCTTTTTTTATGTAAACCTAAATCTGCAGTCTAAATGTTACACTGTGGTGTGCTACGTGGTTTATTATCACCACCGGTTTCATATCTGAAGAGATTGAGATTGATTTTGGCTGTGAAATTATACCAGCAGGCTGATAATCTTTTTATTTTAGAGGACCTGCATGTCTTGGGTTCCACAGACCGATTTTCCTCTAAAAAAAATGAGCGCTCACAGACTTGATTTAAATAGTTTGTTTAAAATGTGCCAGAACTAATATAGATATCTAGCTGAGATATAGAGTTGACCACAAAATGACAGTGGAGTTCTGCCTGTTGTCTCTTACTGGGTTGATAACTACAAAGAACTCTAAGGGTGTTCTTGACTGAAAAATAGCAGGGCTTCCTGAGGGCCAGGACTGAAAATCACTGGGTATGAAACTGCAATCGAAGAACCATTATCCTTAGAAAAGGTGAGAATGATAAAAGTTACTGCACCTTAACAGGTACAACAAAGCGTGGGAGATCAGTAAGACTAATTCTCACCTACACAATGCTGGGAGTGGGCACAGTAACTGAAAACTGTGCGGGTACAAAATAAATCAGTTGGATTAGTTTTCCAATTTAATTAAACATTATACTAAGGAAGAAATGAAACAATTACTGCTGTAAAGTGGCCTTTGATTTATTAATAATATAAAGTGTATGTAACCCAGGCAACATGATGGCAAAACACAAACAACGCCTACTTCAACTCAAATTCAATCAGAAATATGTCAGGGAACGTTTGCTTTGCAAATGAGGATTTCACCAGAAGCCACAGAGACGACTTTGCCTTTGCTTAATCTTTTCACTTGTAAAACACAAAGTCAGAACCCACCCACGCCTACAGGCTACTGTTTAGGGAAGTCGAATGACACCAATTAAAATATACAAAAGTTTTTATTGTAGTTTCACAGTCATTATTCACACAACAGAAAACACAGGCACAGACCAATCTCCTTCTTTTTTTCCCTCGTGTACACATACAGTAATTTCAGTTCATGTAGTGGAAACATAGTCGAGGCGCTGAGTGGTTGAATTAGTAGTGGTCATTACAATGACAAGAAAAAACAACCATGTGACAATACGTTTTTGTTACGAGTGACAAAAAACAAAACGAAAAAACAATTCATCTCAACATAGAAAAACAAAGACGGAGAGTGTCATGAAACGTCATTTTTCAAAATAAGGTAGGTAGAACAATTTGAAGCCTCTTCGTCCACGGACAGCACAGCTGATGTATATCACATGGTACACTGGAGGAAATAAAGAGGCACAGGCACCGTTACTGTCAGCAAAAGCCCAAGGGCAGGCACTATTACTACAATAAGTCAGATTCTATTATTACTATAATAATAGTTATTGTTATTGTTGCTGCTGTGCATCTTTGTCTCTCTCACACTCTCTTTATATTGTCACCTAAACTCGAACTCGACCAGTCACGACACGCAACCCACAATGAACCGGGTTCTGCTTGAGTTTGTTCCTTGCTACTGTTGCCAATTGCGTGGCTCATGGTTGGCTCTGTTGGGTCTCTGTAAATGTATTATTGAGAGTACGTTCTAGACTTGCTCATTAATTTCTTGGTGCTATGTAAATAAAGTCAAAGGAAACGGTTCTAGAAACCAAATGATCGGTTTACCTCCAGGGATGAAGAGAAGAAATCCAGGTACAAAGAAGATAGCACTCGAAACACCTGCAAGGACAGTTTTCTTTAGCCATGATCCACAGCAGAGCTCACACATCTGTAGGATAAATAACTAACTTCCTGGAGTGTTGTTATCACCCTGAGATTTCCAGGCAGTGAGAGCAGACTCCAGGAAATGACTGCATCTAGGACAATCACTTCAAATGCACTTGTTTCCATGTTATTTAGTCTCTATATCCTGCAAAGGACTTTGGTCTTGCTGCTGCTGCTGCTGCTTCCTCACATCAAACCAGCAAAGGAGAAGAAGATTACGCGGAGAGCCGCCAGGTTTCGTTTGTGCACGGCCAAAATACACATTCATAGTTCACAGTTCTAAATTAGACCGTTTAAATACACACAGAGCAAGACTTTTTTGTTTTTTTGCAATTTATAAGTTTGATTCATTAAATAAAGATGTTTTGTAATTGGTAGTTTGTGTAAAAATGTTGATTTGTTTCTGTTTTGGTTCATTTGTTTCATGAAATGTTTGTTTCTTTCACTGCTTTTCGGCAAAGCTTTTCTTTTGAAATATCCACATCCTTTTAGCTGTACACGTTTCTTAGTAATGCTCGAATTATTGCTTCTAATCTTGTCATTTCTGGACACCAAAATCATAAAGTTTACTGAAATACTGCCTTTTCCTTACCTGCGTTTGGATTCAGCTGTATGACAACACCCGTGAAAATAAGAGCTAAAAAAAAAAAACAATACAAAAATAATTAGATTATATATTATTGTTTTTTTTCATTAACTTGGATATCTCTGGCTAAAAACCTTGTACACAAAGAGGATCAACAAGGGGACAAAGTTCAGCCTGACAAGCACGTTACAACACTGAACAAACTACCGTACTGTGCCGAGCAGAATATTTACATCAAAATAATGAAGTTCATTTCATATTGTCATTCTGAGCCATTTAAATATTCACTTTACATTTTTAAACGTCATTCTATCTACTTCTGTCGCACATTTCAAGCAACTAATCTTAAATTTAAAGAGCCCTTATCACTATATATTATAATTACGACACTAGAATAATCAATGTGAGAAGAAACAGGAGCAGAAAAAGTAAAACAATGTCACCCATCTTGTTGGATATTTTGCATTTATTCTGATTAACGCTTACCAACTCCAGTGATGAGGAGAAGAAACGAAGCAAGGACAACTCTTCTGTTTTTCTTCACCAGCGGATGGGACACCCACCTAGGCGACACATTTTGTTTTTTAGTACCCGTGTTTGTTGTTGTTGCTTTGTCAGTAACGCTTAACACGTTTGTGTGTCTGAGACGTTTGAACTCACCCGCAGCAGTGTGCAGAAAGCTGCGTGACAGAGCTCAAGGTGCTGAAGGACCACTGGGAGCTGCAGTAAGACAGAGTCGCAGGGTCACTGTGGAGAGAGCAGACACACACACACACACACACTCTGTGTCACGTCCAAACATCATGAAAGCAAAAGAGGAGAGCGGATCGATAGCGCTGCCTGTGGGACCCACCTGATTTTGAAGAAGTTATTGAAAGAAGAGTTGCCGTTGCTGCTGCCCAAGGCGTCTTCATTTTCCAGATTCTAAACTCCCAACAGATGAGAAAAGAGTTGCAGTTTCGAGTATGCAGCCAGATATTTGTACGCACAGCAGGGCGTACGCTCACCTGATACTTTAGGTTGCTGTGTTCAAGGGAGCCGGTGGCAGCGGGCGAGGGATGAGTCTGAGGTTTGGAGAAACTTAGAGGACCAAACGTCATCTCCCCTCCTCCTCCTCCTCCTCCTCCTTCTCGGTCCTTGTCTCTGGCTTTCCATCCCTCGGCCTCTCCGTCGGACACGGCTCCCTCCTCGTCTCCCTCCAGCACGAAGGCATCGTCGATACTAAACTGCGTTGCCATGGTGACCGCCTCTTACACCCTGAGGTCCTGCAGCTTGATGCTCACTGTGGATTCAAAATCAATAAACATTAGGTTAGATTCAACTTGATTTTTTTTGTCATTGCACAAAGTAACAAATGCAGCGTAGCATCTAACCAGAAGTGCAGAGTATATACAAGGGAACAAGATATATTACAGCACAATAACAAACAAAGCAAAAAACACACAGGACACATAGAACAAAATACAAAGTTTAACACAATAATACATAACATACACCCACAGTGTCAGTGGCTACAGAGCTGAGTGTCTGTTTTAATTTGGTTTTAAATGTACTGATGGAGCTGCAGCTCTTTATATCGTCAGGTATGGCTTTCACAGAGAAGGCTGATTGCCCAAATGCAGAGGGATGAAATGGTATGGTACAATCTGGTACAGAGGATATTCTGCAGGATCTAACAGAGCTTACTGAGCGAGTACACACAAAGTCACGGAGTGGAGGAGGGGCCAACATTTTATAAACAAGGCACAAATCTGAGAATAATCTAAAATTCTCAAAGCTCAGTAAATTGTATTTTCCCAGTACCCTACACTGGTGGAAATGCATTTGCTTTTTGTCTAGAGTTTTTAGAGTTCGAGAATAAAAGGTATACAGGTATAAATATGAATATGCTATGGGATATATACAGTATATAAATGTTATAGAATATATACAGGGGCGCCGTATGGGGGGGAAAGTTAGGCACACGACTGACAGGGGCCCCCAAAAAATAGGTAAACACCAATATAACATGATTCAACCATCATTATTGAGTATATACATTTCAGATATAATAATGAAATGAATTATCTCTTTGTTTTTACGTGTTTTGGGCAGTAAAAGTTTAATAAAAAAAAGTCCTTTAGCACATTTTAATCTCGCATCAAATAGTGAACTGCAGTGCATACTGTATGCATGTACAAATTACCAGCATGTAAATATTGTGCTAGTACTAGTATTGGACTACAAGACGCAAAACAGTTGCAAGCCTTTGATTAGAGTTATGTGAAGCTTTTGATGGGATAGTTAGGTCCTAGAGATGTGGAGACAACAGCTGCACAGAGGGGCCCAATATTCCTGAATATATATATTCAGGAATTTGGCAGACTTTTTAATTTGGTCATTGATTGGATCCAAATTTGAACTTTAAGAAACATGTTTTAAAAAACGGTTAAAACCATAAAGTACAACTTAGCAAACTATAGAAACTGTCTCTCTTTGGACGCAGCCAAGATATTTATGATTCTTTCTCTTATGTCTTATTGTATTACATGTATTACATTAATATGTACAGTATGAACAGTTATTATTATTAATTATTATAATTATATAGTGCGTGTGAGAGAAACAGATCTCAAGTAAATATAGGCATGAGTGTGCAGTATAAGCGGTGGCATAGGATACACTATACATTTGTGTATTTGTGTATGTTTGACAAACATTCATGATTTCTTTGAGTGGTAACATTCATGATAAAGTTTGTGTGTGTGCATGGCAGGGCGAGACTTTTTAAAAGGACTCCTTTTTGGATATTTAAGGTGGAATTTAAGGTGGTTTTTTTGGGGCCTGGGTATGTCTCTTTAAACATTTACGCGCACGCACACGCTTTTACGCACGGAGCTTCACATGATCCAACTACGCAACATAAATACGCACATTGAGCAAAGCTAGAAAAAAGTTATAAATATAGATATTAAGTTAGAAAACATCGACTTTAAAGCAAAGTTAGGAAAGTTGTGCAGCGGCCGGGTGAGGCTGAGCGGCTCTCTCCATTGTTTGCGTCTTTCCGCTACTCGGTCAGATGACCGGGATGAAAACTTACTGTCTGTCTTCAGGTTCAGTCTTTCTCTCTCCGGGGAGGTTCAAACTCCGCTCCACGCTGCTGAAACTCGGGTCACATGCTTGTACGAGCTCTGGAAACTCTTTATAAAGTCTTCCTGCTGAACTTTGTTTGGTCTACGAGCGCGTAAAACAAGTTTTTGTTAAAGTTTTTACGCCTCGGCTCCTCCGCTCCTGTTTTCCTTTTTTTTTAAGCACCGGCACTCGATTACACTCGTCTGATGATTACGCCCAAAAGAGCTCCTCTGGAGTCAGGACACGTAATCGATTGTCGGTGTGTCGATCGGTTTATTTGCATGAGTAGTACTACTGCAGTAGTACTGTGAAAATACAACAGTACACGTGCATGTTACTTAAGTAAAAGGGTCTAAGTATAACTTAATCCCAAACATTAATATCATTAGATTATTATTGTTGCATCCATTTGAGGTGGAGCTGCATTTGAAGAAGAAGAGAGACTTTATTTAAATAGATAGATAGATAGATAGATAGATAGATAGATAGATAGATAGATAGATAGATAGATAGATAGATGACAAGTGACAACATAAGAATAAAAATATACTATAAAGCAAACTATACATAATAAAATATCAAAAAAGCAATAGTAAATACGATAACATAAAAATAAAATATATAAAATATATAAAATAAAATATATTAAACTTAATTAATAAATTTGTTCACATGCATTTATACAACCACACACATACAAAGGGACATGCACATGTGGAGAGAGGTGGTTGGGGGTGAACTGGCACCCCTCCAGCTACCAGTCCACCTTCCATAATTTGGTCCAGCCAAGTCTCTATATCTTTATTTATAGAGGTCTGCAACTGAGCTGGATTGATGAAAGTTACTTCAACAATCATCGAAATAGCCGCTTTAATCGGCTCAACTCAACTCAACTCAACTTCATTTATAAAGCCCTTTAAAAACAGCCGCAGCTGACACAGATAAAATAGAACATGAAATATAAGACATATAAAACAAAGAACAATATAAAAACAATAATAAACGATAAAACAATGTTGAAATAATATTAAAGCAAAAACAGAAACAGAGTCTCATGCTGGGTTAAAAGTCAAGGAATAAAAATGGGTCTTAAGACGTGTTTTAAAAATGGACAGACTTGTCTAATGTGTAAAGGGAGGTCATTCCACAATTTAGGACCAGCAACAGAAAAGGCTCTATCCCCTCTGAGCTTCCGTTTAGCCCTTGGTAACTCCAGGAGCAAGGGCTAAACGGAAGCTCAGAGGGGCTAATCAATTAAGCGACCGATTATTTGAGCTCTACGTGTAAATATAGTCAGGTCGAGTAGTTTAATCTGCAACCAAACGTCACATTTTATGAACTCTTTGTATGTTTTGTATCACAAAAATCTGTGACTCGATCAGATGACTGATTATTTGAGCTCTACATGTTAATATCGATAGGTAAAACAATGTCTTTGTATATTTTGCATGCATTTATTTTATCTCTACGTGTAAATATTGTCTATGTGCGCTGTGATGGGCTGACAACTTGTCCAGGGTTTACCCCGCCTTCCACCCTAAATCAGGCTTTTGCTCTAACCCCAACGTGACCCTGATGAGGAGAAGCTGTTACAGATAATGCATGGATGGATGGAAATATTGTTAGGTAGAGTAGTTTAACGTACAATAAAACATCAAATTTTATAAACTCTTTCCATGTTTTCTATGCAAGAATCTTGTAGGAGAATTATTAAACTCCATGTTTTCTATGCAAGAATCTTGTAGGAGAATTATTAAACTGTTGTAGCTGTTATGTTCATAGATTCATATTAATTTTGGCTCTCGTCGCTCAGAGACAGAACATGCTGTCCTGCCTCTCATCAAACCATCAATGACTCACCGGCATGCAAGGACAAGAGAAAGTAACAAATGTGTGAAATAGATACATGAAACTGCCAACTTGAGGTCATGCCACCCAAATATTGTGTGTTAAAAAACTTTGTGCTGAGGGAAATCAGCAGTAAATCCTGTACCCTTGCTGTGTGCATGTACTGATTCCTAAAACTTAATGGAAAGACTCGAGTGACTCTGTCATCCTTTGGTAAACAGAAGCTGTTACAGATAATGGATGGATGGATGTAAATATTGTTAGGTGGAGTAGTTTAATGTGCAATAAAACATCACATTTAATAAACTCTTTGTATGTTTTGTATGCAAGAATCTTCATCTGTAACTAAAACTATCAAATGTAGTAAAAAGTACAATATTTCCTTCAAAACTGTAGTATGAAGTGGTATGAAAAGAAAATCTAAGGACTAAAAATGAGTGGGTAAGGTCCAGGTTGAGTGGGACACTTAAGGTTATAAATAATGAACCATGTAAGTGTTTGTGTAAGTGTTGATGATCACAACAACTGACTGTGACATTTTCTTGATTGGAAAAATGTCACGGCTTTGGGCACGGTGCCACTTTTAGGACCACCTCACCAGGTTAACCTCATGGCACGCATGCTGATAAATGCTCTTTTGCAATAATAACTCTAGAAATCAGTCAGTTTTTAACCAAGCATCTACATCTTTCATAAAATAAGTAGGTAATAGGAGTAAAAGCAAGAAGGGAAATTATCTTTGAATAAAAACACAGCAAATAGAGAAAGGTCAACTTGTTAGGTTATGTTAAGGCTTGACAATTTGATGATCTTTTTGATCATTTGTTCTTTTAAACAAAGATATTTTAATTCATATTATCTGTTCATGTGCATGTTTTTAAATCAATTCTGCTCCTTATTTTCACCGGGCATGTTGAGGGAGGTAAAAGAAGACCACTTTAGTGTGAGTGGTCAAACGTCGAAATCAAACACTGCTGTTTTATTTTGGTTATTTAATCTAAAGCAGACATATAAAAGTAATGCAGCGCCAGATCAATGTACAAAAGTTAAGCTGTGGGCTATAGAAACTGCATCTATTTAAATGAAATAGCCTGTGGTTAAACAGATTGTAATACATGGAGGATTTGAATAGATGAATATCGCCTGGAGCGAACGCTTCACTTTGAGTAAGTGTGCAGGTAGCTGGTATAATCTGCTGTCACACCTCCTCCACTGCACCTGCAAAGTTAAAGTAAGGTTAAGTGAACTGTCTAAAAACTACACTTACTGCCAAATCATAGTGGGTAAAAACACCAGCATCTAGAAATTATGATAGGGCCAATACTCACATTAAAGAGTAGAAATGTGCTAATTAATTTAATGACTCCATTAAAACATTTATTGGCACATCGCCTACGTTGTTTTGCTACTTTACTGACATGTTATGAATGATGTCCACGTATGTGGCGACACAAACTCAGCTTGTGTTTACTTTCCCTGTCTCTGTATAACACTCCACGCAACCTTTGTCAAAAATTTTATTACGTAAAACACTTGAGGCAACAACATTTTATTATACTAATTGGAAAACAGCCAGGGTTAAACTGCTTATCCACCCCCAACTACACTATAACTATGTTCCACTTGTGAAGATGTTGTGATCATGTACTGTACAAGCACTAATATCATGAAAATAACATAAGATATCTTTGCTATTTTTTTAAATTTATCTTTATTGTCTTTATTTTTATTTTTTATCTTCTCACTTCACATGTTGCCAGCATGTGAAATCATGTGATTTCCAGCAAGTCAGAAGAGCTGCAATAAGCAAACAAACATCTCTGAGCCAACAATCACAGATTAGTCATTGTTGGTTGCAGGTTAGGGCAGCAGGCAGTCAGAGGTGGTGGATGGAGTGAACGGGCTCGGATGTGGCAGAAATATTAAAACAAAAACTGGTGACTGAGTTTGGATACGTTTGGAAATCAAAGAGGTGAGTTATTTCTAAGTTTTTCTAACCACTTGTTGACTAATCACTGAAGCAAAGCGACAATATATTATGTATTACTGTTATTAACAGCCACACGTAATCCTCTGAATTTATATTTTTAAGGGATTATTCTCTGACATGATTTGTATTTAATGCAAATTGAAGCAGTAGCTACAGATGATCTCAGTCTGAAATGTTTTAATAGTGGGGAATATCACCTAGTGTCACAGATTGCGCCATATATTGATCTTTTTTTTTTTCACGGCTTGGTGCCATGTTCATTTTGAAATCCTCACTTGGAAAAAAACAACTTTATCAACTAGCTGATCTGATTTTCACTCCCTTCAGATGAAACTTCAGGCCGTGCTTCTCCTCTTGCTGCAGCTCACCTTTGAGGTACCTGAGAAATAATAACTGTACTCAGCTTTGGCAGAATGTCAAACAATATCTTCCACAACTATTAACGTAGCTCGTTTATTACTGTGTTTCTGTTTAGCTTTCATCATGCACACATCTCCGGGTGGTACCAGGCGCCACTCTGGAGCTGCCCTGTCTCTCCATTCAGACTGAATTCACTGACGGGGCAATCATCTGGACATTCAATGGTTTAATTATATAACTTTCATTAAATAACATCACTATTCTCACAGTGCACAGTTCTATATTTGCCCATTTTGACCTTCTTTTTTTTTTAATACAGATGAAAATGTAACCACTCAGTCGCCTGGCTCGATTACATTTAAAAAGCGTGGCTTGCTTCTCTCTATATCTCCTGTGACTGACGCTCACGAGGGCAAGTACATGTGTTTGGTAAAAGACAGCACTACTGAGATAATAAGGACATACCACGTTACAGTCGAAGGTGAGGAACAGATACTACTCTGTTTTAAAATCTGTTCAACATTTCCAATATCCTCAGAATCTGAAAAGGTGTGAAGTGTTTGCGTCTCTCCCTACAGCAACGTTTGGCTACGCCATCAAGGTGAACAAAGGCACCAACGTTTACCTCCCGTGCCATTTCCCACCTTCAAGCCAAGTCAAGGCCAATGCACTTTGGTTCAAAGAGACGGGAGTTGGCCAGAGAATACAGCTGCATCCTGGAGACGGTTCAACAGATGAGGTCGAGAGACTGGAACAGCTTTATCCACTTGACCATGATCAGACTATCGTACTCAGAGAGGTGCTCATGGAGGACGCTGGAAGTTACACTTGTGAATCTCCCGAGAACAAGAAGCTGAGCACTGTAGACATTCTTGTTGAAGGTAAAACTCAACCTTATCCACCACTCATCCACGTACTGCTATGCTACACAGATTTTTGTTACCCATAAACTAAATCTAAAACGAAAAATACAACATTTATGCACGTTTTTTAACCATCTGCTTATCTTTCTTCCAGTTCCTCCTACGCTTCCTCCTCACTCGTGCAAGATTGAACACACCGCGCCATGGGAGCCCTGCCAGGACACGAACAGTCGCACTGGGGAACCCATTCTGCAGGAGTCCCTGACAGAGTTCTC
Organism: Larimichthys crocea; assembly: GCF_000972845.2. Taxonomy (NCBI): domain Eukaryota; kingdom Metazoa; phylum Chordata; class Actinopteri; family Sciaenidae; genus Larimichthys; species Larimichthys crocea. The sequence goes on from NC_040020.1 coordinate 1,305,447, forward strand.
CACGAAGCTGTACTCTTTGCTCAGACAGTGGCAACCCTCCAGCAACTTGCTCTTCTCTCCTATCAGTATCAGCGCGTTACTGTCCCACTTGTTGTTAGGTATAAAGCAAGTGCCTCATTTTTTAAAGATCATTTTGATAATTGTCTTCAAAGAGAATTGGTTAATAAAGTCCTTAAAGTTGACATATCCCATTAGAAAACACAAAAACAAACTTATTTCTTCCTTTTTGATGAATTTCCCAGCTGTTTTGGGTCATCACTTATCATGATTTGTCACCTTACTTGTTGAAGGTATAAATTCTTTATAAGCGGTTACAGATAATGGATGGATGTTATATATTCTTCATCTTTTCCAAATGTCTATGCCTTCAGCAGGACACAGACACTAATGCTTTGCTGATTTCAGTCCTTTAATGGGATTTCTTGACATTAAAAAATAGATAGAATAATAAACAGACTCATCTTTTAGGATTATTTAGTCTAACATGCAACATTGTCCCGTTCTTGCCTGCGCACCAGTAAGCCAAGATAAACTTTATGTGACTTAGAAGTTCAATTAAATGTGTCAAATGTCATAGAAGTTTTTTCCTTTACTTTATGTTAAATGTCACATTTCTATCTCTGTATACATTGCAATACATTTCTTTTTATTTTATGACTTATTTTCTTCATTCTGTTACCTTCAGGTGCGAGGGATAATGCCCGCAGAGCGATTGAGCGGGCCGTCTGTGTGCCTCACGACTTCCACTGCGTTCACTTCCAGATGAAGAAGCTGAGGGAGAAGTTGGCCGGCTCTTTGCAGATGGCTTCTCAGATCTTCTATGACCGACGTATTACAATCACACAACAGAAATGCAGCCGGAGAGATAGATTGCAAAGATTTTGTGTGCATAAAGAGCAAAAAAAGGGGATCTGTATCTCTGCAGCTCATCGTGGTTTCTCTGTTCTCTTTCTCAGAAATGAATCTCAGTGAGTCATTTACTAACCAGTCCATCCAGTTTTATGGAGCGGAGCCCGTCCGACTGCTGGAATCCGGCGAGGAAAGCAAACAGATGATCAACAGCTGGGTGGCAAATAAGACCAACAATAAAATCAAGCATTTGGTTGACTCCGTACCAAGCACTGCACAACTGATCCTGCTCAATGCTGTCTCATTTAGTGGTCAGTGAAGTGTGTGTGTGCACATGTGTGTGTGTGCATATGGAAATGGTGGAAACTAATAAACCTTGCATGTGTGCATCAGGTCAGTGGAAGGTCAAGTTTGAACTGAAGCCCCAGAAAGGACTTTTCTCCAAACTGGATGGTGATCTGATAAAGGTGCCCGTCCTCTATCAAAAGAATTACATGATGCCTCTGACGTACATCGCTGGCCTAAAGGCACAGGTAACTAACGCCCACCACTTATTGATATTATCATCTCTTGTCCATTGATAATAAACATCCATAAATACACCTACTCATCACGAAAACACTCGGATGTTGAACAGAACTTGCCTAAGACTCATCACATTTTTAAAGTTTTCTTCTGCATCAAAGTAACCCAGTGATAGTTGGATGTACGTGCATTGGTGCTTTGCCAAGTTTGCCAAATGTGAACTAATATTTAAGGGTCTTGGGGGGTCGCAGATGTCTCAATTTTGTCTGAGGAGACCGGTAACACCTGGATTTTTTAAATTTTGCCAACAGGTGGGGAAGTTTGCTCTCACAGATGACAGCAGTCTTTATATCCTGCTGCCTCCTACCAACACAGCGACTCACCTGCAGACGGTGGAGCAGAAGATGACGGACACGGCTCTGCGTGAAATGATAGAACACATGAAGACGGTCCCTGCTGAGGAGGTCGAGGTCACTCTGCCCCTAATCAAGCTGGACGTCCAAACAGACATGAACATACTTATCAAGAAATTAGGTTCGTTTCGGTTCTTCCTGTGCTTTTCTTTTTTCAACGTATTCACATCACAAAATCGATACAATTTACGCTCTCAGCGTTCGTATTACTCTCTCTACCAGCCAGTTGTCAGACATTCAAGCATAACTCGCAGCTAAGTGAGCCGAAACCAAAAATCAGTCCCAGATTTATTCTTGTCTGGCAGCCTCTTGCTCGTTCACTCTCTCCTTTTTTTCTTCCCAGCTCCCTCCTCCCGTCATCCTCTTCGGTCTCTTTGCCTCTGTCATTATGTCCATAAAGGCTGCTGGAGCAGAATTATGTTGCTCAGTTCTGGTTCTGGCACGACACAGGCTCTGCTCCTCATTGTCAGCATTCGTCCACTCCCCATCCATGAAAACCTCCTCTTCCCCAGGGCTACACAATCACTACCACACCCCTCGAGTCCACAGTCCTGGGGACAAACTGAGCCAACATTAACTAACACCGGCTATAGTTTGCAGAAGTTTCATTTACTTTCCATCAGGAAACTCAGTCAAAAAAAAAAGGAAACATTTTCTCCATAAAATATGATCCAGTTTCACCAAAATCAGAGAAATAGTTGGTGGTGTGTGCCGTAAAACTTTACGTACTTCTTGCAGGTTATTTTATTGTTGAAAAGTTACACACAAGTTGCTTCAGGTCCCAGTTGTGATATATGTCTATATATCTATGATCCACTTACTACCTATCACTTTCCCTACCATCACCTTTTCTAACCTCTTTCCCTCCCACCAGGTCTGTCATCACTCTTCGAGGGTGCCAATCTGTGTGGCCTCTATTCTGAAGAGAAGGTAGTTCTGGACGATGCCAGACACAGAGCCTTCCTCGCGCTGACCGAACAGGGAGTCGAGGCCGGAGCCGTCAGCAGTTTCACCTTCTCTCGCTCCTTCTCTTCCTTCTCGGTCCTGCGGCCTTTCATCCTGCTGCTGTGGAGCGACCAGGCCAACGTGCCGCTCTTTATTGGCAGAGTAACCGAGCCATGAGGGAGGCGAGACAGACAGGATGTTAAAGAAAGGCATTTCATTATCTTGTGCTGTGCTTCTTATCCAAGACCTGACATAACACAGTATACATTCAAACAATTAAACAATAAAACAATCCCTACGAGGATTAATAAAGTACTTATGATTCTGATTCTGAAATTCAGTGCCAGTTTTGCTTCAAGTAGTTCATATAGTGAGCGTAACATCCATACAGGCCTGTATGTGCATTGTTTTAAAAGGCGATGATGAATAAACACACTAACACACCGCGTCAGTGGTCTTACTTTTGAACAATTAAACACAACGTGGATCATTAAAAGGAAAGACAGACGACCACTGAAACAACTTCAATTTATTTTTGCGAAGTAGTTACACAAACCCACCACAAGATGGCAGCCACACTGTGTGATTGACATTGACAGTGAATGCACAGGGGGACTGCAGTAGTGAATTCCCAATCTCATCCGCCCCTGCCCTCCTGCATCATTACCACTCAATTTAAGGAAGACGAGTGTCAAAACCAGTGACGGTAAAGGTTTTTTTTTTATTTATTGGTTTTTCTTTGTTAAATCAATAGCTTGCTTGATAAAGCAACTGAGCAAAAAATACCCTGAATCATCATATTCACAGAGAAACAAAAACACACACTGATGGTAGGAGACTGAATGGATGGCATAGACTGTAAACACATCAGCATTCAGAATGATCAGCTAAGGTTGCACTCTATTATACAAGCTGATAGTGACTGCTAAACATGCAGCTGTATTGCAGATAAAATGATTACATAAGCAAAGTGGGGTCAATAGACAAGAGTCAGAAAAATTCGGTGACTGTAAACAAAACCAACCCGATCCAGGAGTACAGGAATAATCCACCATCCAGCCAGAAATGTGAACTCTATTAGATCACTGTCACCCGGCCTAGCCCCAATCAAAGTACTGAGTATTCCCAGAAATGCATCTTCGATGCTTGGATAACATGATAATGTTGTTGTTTTGGTTTGATTATCTCACTGCCGACATGCTGGGTGTATTTTCGATGTGCATAGAAAAAGTACAGAACAAACCCACCATCCTTTCCCTAAAACCCCGTCTCGTTAAAGTCATTTACAGTCGAACTGAGGATGTGTTTAAACAGTTAGTTTAGTTCCAAGCTTTTATAATGCCCGAGCCCTTTTTTTTTTGTTGTTAATCGAAACCTAATTCACCTCTGAATGGATCCATTTTTTTTTTTTGTCAACGCTGAGACACAAGGTTGTTGAAGGACACCAAGAATATGAGCAGCCGGATCGATTCAACAGTTAGAAAACTCCCGGAGGCCACTGACCGACTGTGGGTGTGCTTTTGTGAACCAGTGTATGGCCAGAGCTGTAGTGATTGATGAACTAGGGAGGGGCGTTGAAACGGGGTGGGAGAGTACATCTAATATCCCAGCAGGCAGTTGGACAATTCAATGATAGTCTAGCCCGTATACACCATCAATATGCAGAGGCATTATACGCATGTAGATGAAGTGTTCGGCTGAAGCACAGTTCTCCAATATCTTGGATCCTGGCTTGTGATTATCAGCTGTCCCCTGCTGCCAAATGTGTTTCCATGCAGGGTGTAATCCCATTTTAAATTGTAAAAGGGGTGGCGGGGTGGGGAGGAACGAGGAGGAGGAGGAGGAGGAGGAGGGGTTTCTACTACAGTTTATCTCGGCAGGCCATCCTGTGCCACAGACATGGACACAGTAGTCCCTGTGGTCTTGTCTCCTGTCTAGAGGATGAAATATATGCCACTACAGGCCTGATATTTAATAGGTCAGAAGTAATGGGATGAATGCGACATTGATCACAGCCTCTCTGACGGTTCATTTAGATCCTTCTCAGCGTCTCAGGGTGTACTAAGGTGGATTATGGCGTATTTTCAAACTTTGGGCAGTCGCATTTTCAGTAAATAAAAAGACAAGACAAATCAAAATGCCAGAATTTTCAAATGAATACATTATTATTATTTTTTATATATATATATTACCCTGCAGGGAGCAAATGTTGCATCATCTGTAAACTCTGTTTGGAGCAGAATTGGAGCCACTGAGGTAACCCTGCTTGGATCTTGTTGAAATCTAGTTCATAATGCTGCGGTGAGAGTGAAAGCACAAACGGTGCCTCCTAAAGCAATATCCGTTCTGTCTGCGCGTGGACACACACACAACTTCAGCCTTTCATCGGGAAAGGGAGCAGTCGGTGGTTAGATACCGAGATATATTCCATTCTTAAAGTTGCTCAATGACTGTCTGGACATGGAGGAAATGGATGGCAAAGGTCTGGGACACATGATTGACGGCTGGTCATCCAGCCAGGAACACTCACACCACTGAGACTCTCTCTCTCTTTCTCTTGTATGTGTCTTTCTTGTCCTTTGTTATTATTTCTTCACACCTCTGTGCTTCTGGAAGTGGATGGAGACTTTTTTTTTTTTTTTTTGTGAATGGGGCATGACGTGAATGCCGGAGTACACGCACTGCACAGACGGAAAATGTAGGCACTCGTATTCTCGTAGCCCTCATGCACACACACACACACACACACACACACACATACATATACTGACACGTTAATGTCTCATATGAAGGTGTATAGAAAGCCACTGTCACTGAAAGACAATGAAAGACATAAGTACACTGAAACGGTAAAGGTACAAATCCACCAAATGGATCATTTTGTGCTTTATAATACGGTGTGTTGTTTTGCATCAGATCAACAACCACTGAAACAGACTTCTCATAAACACCCCCCTCTCCTGTAACTATAATACCACGTCATGAGTCACTAGGGTGCACGTACGTTTGGCCCCCGTTCACTGAATGAATCTTTGAGTACATTAATCTCAAATATCCTCGTTAGGTGTTAAGTTTCGAATGACAGAATATGAGCGACTTCCACGATACAGTAAGGTCTAAAGCACAATTTTTTTGTGAGTATTGTTTCGTTACGTCAACACTTTAATGAGGGACATCGTCACAATTTGGTTTCACCTTTAGAAAAAAATACATTTTTAAAAAATGTATTCAGATACACATCGTCACCATCACTAATATTAGTATGAATGTCATATACTAATACTCGGCGCTGTAATTATTGGCGTTATATGATGGATTTCATTTTCAACATTATTATTATTGCATGTTTTATCCTTTGCTCCTGTTACTGCTTTACTAGGTCTCTGCTGCCAACCATCTTTCAATGAGACAAACAGTGTGTGTGTGTGTTAGTGTGTGTGTGTGTGTGTGTGTGTTTAGGTCTGTTTGGGTGCATTTAATGTCTTGTCTTGTAATCTAGTCCGGTTTGTCACCGCTCGGGGCTCCTTGCTGTGTGAGCGTATGCCAGTGCTCCACTTTCTTCCCTTTGTTTTTGAGACATTCGAACCAGTGTTTGAGTCTCTGTCCACTTGCATTGATGCCCAGCTCGACTCCACCTGCAAACAGAGCGGACGGAAACAGAGGAGAAGAGTCAGGAGACGCCGATCAAAGGGGACTGAAGCTGTGAGGAAGGAAAGAAAGAAAGAATACTGATATAACAACATCAAAAGTCTGCAGAAAAGGTGGCCCTGTGACTGATGTGTTACATTATTAAATTGTTAACACTAATGAATCAGTGCTAATGTGATATAGCCAAGGTGGAGCTAGTTTCAACATCTTTACATACATGGTTCACAACCTAGGGGTCAGGCTCCTCCAAAGGGTCATAAGATAAATCTCAGAGGTTGTGAGATGATTAATGTTTTCTTCATGGACCTTCTTTTTCTGTACTCTTTGCTTTTTTTTTTTGTGAAATATTAAATAATTCAGTTTTTTGGCCTCAAAAATGTAAGAAACCTTGAAATAGCTGATTTATTTTGGTCACTGATGCAGTGGAAACAAGTCGTAAAGAAACACAACATTGACATTGAACCATGTATCTCCAATCATGATGGTAAAGCACACCCTCTCATGTAATATTGCTTAATTAACAGTTGTAATCAAGTCAATAGGAACTGATAATTATTAATTTTAATGTATGTTTGCATCAGGTGAAGCACAGAGTGATGTTTTGTTGCCTTCGGCAGTGACAAAGAAACATTATAACTCATTTGGAGTCACTTGATCAACATAAGACCAGTGTTCACTCTCTTTTAGCTCTGTATTTGGTCTCCACCAACTCCTGAGGGGAAACATTTGTCTCTTTAGCTGCTCGATGTTCAACAACTATCCACTAATTACCTCTCTCTGCAGTTTGGTGTTCTGCAGATTGTGTACAGTATTTTTCGAGCCTTTTCACTGAAAACAGCTGCTCGTTGTTGCCGATATCGGCGCTATGAGAGCGGCGAACCGAAAAATTAAAAGTTGTGGTTCGAGCAGCTGAACTGTGAGCGGAAAACTCCCTACAAAGCTCCATCCGAAAAGGAGCTGCAGACTGACTGAGGTGATAGTTCTCGGATGATGAGTGACACCTTTTACATTGTCACTTTATTTTCACATTTTCATGCTTTAAACGACACCATATGTTACGTTTAATGATAAATGTCTTTGGTGGAACTATGAATAACTCAGATATCTCGAATGTGACAAAGAGCGCTGACTAGATTCTGCTTTTCACAAGCTGAAAAGGTCGAGAACAACGTGTAGTGACTAGCTTTCTGCCTTCAGATCGATGTAGTGGAGTATAAAGGCATCAGAATATTACAAAAAAACAAGAGGACACACCGACAGACATTGTTGTTTTCTCGTTAAAATCTAATTTTCAATAATATGTAATAATATGAGCTTCAGCACAAATGCACATCAACATTTCGCGGCAATAAAAATTATTATTATTTGACTGGCAGACGGACATGGAAGCAAAGAAGGAAGCAAACAGACATTTGAGACAAATTCCTCCAGGCAGAGAGGAAGAGAGATGAACGTGTAGCTGGGGAATCACAATGAAGAGAGATTTAGATAACGAGAGATCTATTGAAGGACCATGGGGGTAATAAATATGCAGAGAAGCAGGAGATGACTCAGGTGAAAGTGAGCTGATGTGATGGAGGCGTTGGTAAAGAGGCAGACTGTAAGACAGAGAGATGCAGGCAGTTGTCACACCGAGGTTATTACAGAGCCATTCCCTCGGCTGCGATTGCACGCTTAATGGAGCGTGAAGTTTTAAACACGGTATTTTGGCAATGCTGTCTTCTAACAGCGCCTTGGAAAACGACAGCCGCGAGCAAACAAGGCTCGATTGTTGATCTGCATCTCATCTGAACACTGCCTGAGATGCTGCTGCTGCTGGGAGGAGAGCCTTTAAGTGTTTCCTATCCAGTATCCTCTTTAACTTTGCTTTCGTATGCAGACACACACACACACACACGCACAGACACAACTCGGAGAACAGGTTAAAACCTGTTGACAGAGTTTCGATAAGATAATCACGCACGAGGCTTTGTCTCCTCCGCTCCATGCCGCCCCCCGCCCTCGCAATACTCCCACCACCTCCGAGCAGAGATCGATGGAGTGTTCTCTGAGCCTGCGGGTTGCTGGTGACAAACAAACGGTCAGCCATCCTGACATGCGTAGGGGGACAGAAGAAGGATGAGGATCCAGAGCCGGGGGGAGATGACAAGTAATAGGGCGAGGCTGACACACAGGGCTGGCGAGCAGGTGTGCATCAACACATGCGGCAGGTTTCACCCTGTTCTCTTAACGCTTATTTTTATCGCTTTCCAATGCAACACTTCTGTCTCGTTCAAGCCAAGCGGGCACGTACACAAGAACTTATGTGAACTAAGAATCAGAACTGTAGACCCGAAGGCATCAGTCGACTTCAAACTAACTTCCTGACGACTTCCTCCTTTTCTTTTATGAGCTGTGTTCAACAATTTCTGAAACTTTCCCTCCTTCAAGTGTGGCTCTTTGGAACATGTACAAACACTTTTATCCCGGACGTGTGCGGATGACACGTCAGATGAACAAGTTTATTTGAAGCATATGTGGTTTGACCTGAGATTTGAAGACGGTTTTACCTGGTTCACATGTTAAACAGCACCGGGCATGCCTTACGTAGCCACATACCTTGAAATTTGAATCATAAGGCTGATGCATTGAAAGGATTTGGTATCGGTAATTAGCATTAAAGCTCAAGCACAGTTTGGATTGCAAACTGTTCCAATGACCTGAAAACCTTTCCTAATTATCAAGACTTGTGATTTGCTCTCAAGAACTTAAGACTTGAATTGAAACTCGTTTTGAAAATAATAAATAGATGTGACTTGGACTTAGACCCCCCAAAAAACTGCTTGACTTAAGAGTAATGATGCACAAATAGCAGAAACTTTTCGTGTTACAGAATCTGATACCACAGTTCAGCCTTGAAATTTTAAAAGGTCGATGCATTGAAAAGATAGTTTTCGACAGTTGGCATTAAAAACTCCATTTGTGCTGTTGTGATGGCAAACCGAGGTTGACCAATGAGGTTTGACCTGACCTGAAGATTTGTATCTTCCTTGCAATTTTTTTTTCTCACTGGAACTTTGTACTTGTGAGTTGCCCTCAAGGACTTGAGACTTGAATTTAAAAATAAAGAGATGTCATGTTTGGCTTGCTGCAAAAACTTCGATCCGATACCTCATTTCAGACTTCAGACTGAGTACCAATCCAAACTCGTTGGAAATATTTAAGGCAACATGAGGCCAGGGAGTGCAGTGACACTAAAAAACTGATCAGCCACCCACTGTGACTACATGCATGTCTGTAATTTATAGCTGAATCACTGCATTTTATAACGACATTGATAAGAAACTATAAAGAAACTCGAAGCCAATGCACGTTTTGAACTCTCGATTGACTTGACTTGCACCAAAACAAACATTTTTCGGCATCTATATCGTCTCTTAAGTTTCTTCAGCAGTTGTAATGTGTTTTCTGTGAGCTAACAAACGTCAACATCAGTCAACTTAAAATCAGAGGTTTAGACGTGCTTCATGACGAAGATGAAATTTCCCGTCTCTCTTCGTGCATCGATCTTTCTCACTCAAGTCCGCTTGATTTATTGTTTCTGTGTACATTTTTCCTCTCATTGTTAAATTTTACCTCTCTCCGCGTATCTCTGAAAGCTCACCTTTTACCATGTCACATCGTCTATATCTTCTGCCTATTAGGACACTTGTTAAGGCTCTCGCTCTTACAATAGTGCACAGGGATGGTGCTCGCTCTGCCTCTTTATCAACTCCTTTTCTCCATTCTTCTTTGTCTGTGTCATTTTTCTCCCAGCCCCAATTAACATAACTGGCAGGCTCGCTGTAGCTAAACCTGTAATGATAATGGTCAGGGGAATGGCTGGCTGTTATCTGGGGTCGTACGTTGGACCGATGGCCTTTTCTCCCAGCGGGGCTAATAACTCACTGGGCTTATCTAAACACAGGGTGTCTCCCACCCAGTGCCTCATGCACATGTACACACACACACACATTAAACAGAGTAAAACGCTTCGATCTGAAAGGCCTTCAAGCTCGCAGGGTGGTAAATCCATTCTCACTGTGGCTCCCTACTACTTCCCCATCACTCCCTAAGCTCCCGAGTGCTCCGTCGCTGTGATATACACACCACGCCACCCCAAAGCTGTTTAACAGTCTGACGAAGGAGCAGCGATCTGATGTGCCAAGTCCACCAAGGACGAGGATCGAGAGGGAACGTCTTCCTTTTTCATTTCTAAAGCCTTCGCATTTCCTTTTCCACTCAAACTCCCCGTTTGCTCGCTCAATCTTTCTCTTGGAGCCTCATAATTACTCCTCATCTCTCCTCATTTTTTTAATTTTACTCATCTCTACGCCCACGCTCGCCCTCGTTTTTATGTTTTCTGCAATTGCACCACTTCATTCAAACAGTCTTGTGCAGTCATCTATTTTAGCTGCTGATGCTGCTGCTGCTGCTCTTTCGTCTCCACTCCTCCCATCCACACCTCAGTTTTTCTGGGCCTACCTATGAAGTCGTTGCTCATTCCTAAGTCGTAGTCCCACACAGAGATCTCCAGGGTTTTCTTTGCCAGCTGGTCCAGGGATACATCATATGAAAACTCCTGTGCAGGTGGCACACACAAGAGCATATTTATATCAATGATTCATAAAGATGAGTTGAAAGGAACTGAATGCGTAATTTAGTGCATTTTCAGTGGAAGCATGCAAATTGATGCTGGAGAAGGAAGTGTCAGATTTGAAGTAATTTTTTTTTGGAAAGGTGTGCATAATTGCCACATGCATGCAAACATCAGATACACTACAAAACTTTGTTTTGAGCTCAGCAAAGGAATCAAAAGAAGTTGCCAGGTGTGCTGTGGATGTTTGTAGAGCAGTTGTACCTCATTGAATTCGGGGTTGAGAGTCTTTTTCTTCACTGTAGTCTTGTACTTGGACTTTTTCCCCATATCTGGCTGCAAGATGCTGAGAAAAAGAGGAAAAGAGGGAACGCTTAAGAGGAAACAAAGTCATCAGGGTTCTACTGAACCTCGGCATGAAAATGTAACAGTTTGAACGTTTGGGAATGCTTGGGAATTATTCACTTTCTGGCCACTTTGTATCCCATATTCCTGAGAGAAACTGAGCAACCTCTGAGCAGCACAGGACAAAAGGATGTAACTATAAATAAAGATTTTGAATAATGGAGATCCTCAAATGGATTTTAGCTTTCAAACAAGGTCAGAACAATCATTACTTCTGAGATAAATAAAGGGAAGTAATTAATCCATTACTGTTTTTAATCTCTTGCCCTGCCGTGACAGCGAAAACAAAGCAAGACAGGATATGCAAAAAAAAAAAAAAATCTCTTTCAGAGATAATTGCGACCCAGAACAAAGTGAACAGAGCGAAAAAAGAAACAGAAAGAAAATGAGACGGAGAAAGACAGTAGACCATAGCAAGATCATAATCATGCCGGTGTTGGAGGACTCTACGCTCTGGTGAAGAGACAACAGAAGGATCGCTAGAGGGCAATGAGAGTCGTCATCAGCATAAATTCCAAGTCAAGATGTTCAGACGGTGAGATATCTCACTCTTCCGCCAACCCACCCTCCCCTCCCTCTTCTAGTGACGAATCCTGGCGTGACAGCTGATGCATGAGCTGGGCTCGGGGTTGTCACTGCAGAGCCGGAATCAGAGCAAGTGAAGGATGGTGGGACGGAGGGGAGGAAGGAACAGGAGGCAGAGGAGGAGGAATTGACAAAAAGCAAGGTGGTGGCATTAAAACTCGAGGCAACTGTACATTGCTGACAATGTCATTTCTCATGAAATGAAATGATTGGGCGAAAGTTATTAGAGGCAATCGAGACGTCAGTCCTCCTTCCTGCTGTTGACAACTAACTTAAAGATGCAAACACAGATTTACTGTCAGACATGACTCATTTCTTCAGCTTTGTCCGGACCAGGACTGACCGAGGGAGCCTCGGTATCAGAATATATCCAGATGTCCTGACTGCAACCTTACAATTTCATAACTAGGCAAAAACTACCAACCGAGAGTTTCAGAATATGGCTAAAGCAACATTGTGTGACTTTTCCAACCATAATAACCATAACCTGCATTGACAAGTAATCTGGTGAATGGTGTTCCTGTTATACCCACTAGGAAGAAGTATGTAAGTCACACATTACCAACAATTTCCATGATTTTGGTGAAACTGGATCATATTTTATGGAACATTTCCTGATGGACAGTAAAGTAAACTGCTGCAAACTAGCAAAACACCCGCCTGTTGTTAGAAAAAGAAGGTTTTCAAGCCTAGGGCGAATGCTGAAGGGCAACAGAGCCGGTCTTGTGCCAGAACTGGAGCTGGGCAAGTCGGCATTGTAACCAGCGCTCAGCAGCCCAAGAAAGGACGAAATACCAAAGAGGATGTTGATGGGAGACGCTGGAAGAGATTTTTAGTCGTTGACGAGAGCTTTGTGAAATAAAAGGCTGCAATAAGCTGGGATTCTTGAAAATACATACATTTATATGCAATGTGGCTCGGAGGTAGTAATCCCTTCCAGTCTGCATGTCCTTGGGTAAGATACTGAACCCCAAATTGCTGTGCCATCGGTGTGTGAATGTGCATGAATGGTTATCTCCTCAAACTGATGAGCTGTTGGCACCGTGCATGGCAGCCGATGCCATCAGTGTACGAGTGAATGAGACGTACTGTAAAAGTGCTTTGAGTGGCTGGAAGAATAGAAAGGTGATATATAAGTACCGAACTGCTGACAACTCACACACCGACATACTCATGTACACTTTGCTTTAAAAGTTCACAATCTAGAGAAGTTGGGCACAGCTGTATGCCGTGTCATATGTTATTTATCTATATATATATTCTCTTATATATTATATAATATATATATATATATATATTATATACTCTATATATATATCTTATGAAGCAATATCCACATTTAGCTGCTGAAGACTCATGCATATATTACCATAAATCAGTATTTACATATATATATATATAAGTATATAAATATGCTGATGAGAGTGCAGCGGGTGGGTTGGTTGATGAATATGCATATAGGTGGGACACGTGCATGTGGTGTTGTCAGCTGGTGCAGCTATAACCTTAAATATAACATTATGACTAATGAGAACATGCTGATCGGCTTCAGGCGAATCAAAGATGGGGATCTGGAAATTACACAGAGATTACATGAGCATGTAAAAGTGTTTACAATTCTTGATTTCTGCTAATCTTAAAGTATTTTTCACAATATCCAGTAATTTATTTTCTCAGAAACATGAAGAACATGGATATATATATTATCTTGTGTAACAGTTTGTGGTGATCCCTCAGTTTTTACCAGACTGGGAATCATCGTGTTAGAGAAATAATGAAATATAATAAAGTTAGATAACAGGGATGATTATATTTGCATTCAAAGCTTTTGGCTTTAAAAGTTTGGCTTCATGAAAGGGCTCTGAATATTATTATGCAGCAGTCACATCAAAGTGACATCCGCTCCAAAAGTTACTGAAAAAGGAATGAAAGCTCTCCGAGCTAACGAGCTCGGTGCAGGTCATTTAACAGAGTCATTACCTTAGCCCACTCGCTAAAGGGACAATAAGTTTGCTTTGTTCAGAAGACATAATTGGACCATCGACTCCTAATAACTGTCGGCTAACCGCTGCTCTTTGGTGGAACAGTTCAGTACATGGTGCCAGACGGTTAATAAGCTAAAAAGGCTTCTTCTATTTTGGACTCTCCGGCTTTCCGTCCCGTCAAAAAGGTCAGCTCTGTCATCAAGGTGCAATGTCACATGTCAAATTTCATCAGAGTTCAAATCTATGCAGAAGTGTCTGGCTGATTAATTTTGCCTCCTCTTGTCCTCTGGTCCTCTGCTCACACGGAAGTTAATGGCATTAATTGATTTCACCCCAATATTTAATTATTTTAAATCCTGGTGAGTCCTTAAAAGTCTAAAAGTTTCATGTTTACTTTATTTATCTAGCACTTTAACACAAAGACAGACACATGAATTTAAAAGATAAATAAATATAAAAGTCGGAGAATAAAAGTGGGTCATACGGTGAGTTGTAAAAACACCAAGAAAACTATTTTCCTGCCTTACTCTGCCTCTGATTGGTTGAACAGTCAGAAACACAGCCTCTGACTGTTCAACAGGCTCAAGCCAAGAGATTACAGCATTGAAAGTGGGCAGCTAACAAACAAGTGGCAACCTCCGTGGCTCGAGTCAGTCTCCATAAGTCCCCATGTTAAAAAACTTCACAGCAGAAATAAACATGTTTACAGCCTGGTACAAAAAACAGTTTTGGTCTCTGTAGCTAATTTCCCCGTTCATGACAACTGTACTGAGGGTGAATTTATAAACAACTCACCTGTTCACATTATATTAAAGCTTAAAGTTATGAATAATGAAGGGTATGGTCCTTTATGTGGTATTTGGTGGCTTATTTGAGCAACCAGAGGCGGGACTGCCATCACGACGGCATCCAGAGCAACCGCACTCACATTCAGTCCCAGAAAAGACACTGGAGTTCAATGCTGGATCAACGCCGGTCACTACTGCACAACCACAAGGACATGTTGTTTCTCTGGTTAGAAGTCATCCCATCGCTTCATCCCAAGTACAGACTAGTAATAAATCTCCTCTATCATTATAGAGCCGATCCATTCAAAGCCATTCAGTCAATGACGTTACCAAACAACTCGCCGTCACGAGTCACAGGCTCCGTTAGATGTTATTGTATTTTAAAAAGGTCATTTTCTCCACATGCTAATCAGCGTTTATCCTCCGAAATACCTGCTGCTCATGGTCAGGCTGCCTTCACGAGAAAAGAGACGGGCAAAGAAAGAAAGGAATCAATTGAGAGAGGCAGACAAAACAAAGCCTCTGTTTGACCAGCAGCGTGTGAGAGGGAAGGTGGAAAGCCTTGGGGACATCTCAGCCTGAGCTGTGCCAAATCACATTTTACATACGGGGTAGCAATTTCCAGAGTAACAAAAACGCGATTTGACAGCACAACATTCTTTAACAACAACAACAACACCACAAATACAAATATTTCCGTACGGCGGCAACCGAACTGAGCCCGAATTAGTGTAGAGAATTCAATGTGAGGAATAATTCACACCATGCAAGGCTGGTCCACAGAGATAGGGAGGATTATCCCTTCAGTTTTTGTTAGCTGTCTCCTCTTAAAAAAGTAGGCTGCTCACTGCAAAATAGAGTAAACTAACCAGATATTTCTGTGCTGTACACATTCACTATTCTAGTCACTCTACTGACTGATAGAGTTTACATGGATTGATAGTCCTTCTTTATAAAGATGACAATGTTTAAACACATAGCTTCAAAAACATCCGCCTCAACAAAACCTCGAGCTTATTAGATTTATATAGTATTTTGTTCCACTGTGTGCTGTGGGTGCTATATATTATTATAGTCAGCAGCTCACTTATTACATGCCGCTCATTTTATCTTATAGCCTTCTTATCTAATTTGTTTGCTGTGTAGATGTTTGTATTCATGAGTTACTTCTTTCAATGCAATGCTTACATGCTTATGTATCGATTTAAAGACTTATTAGTCACTGTAATTATTTCTCCTGTCTATTCTGCCGGTGAAGCAATCCCCATCTCGCGTGCCTGGACTGTAAAATATGCAGGATGAAATCCATAGTCTTTGTTCTCTGCGAAAACGCTTCAAGCTCAGCGATTATGAGTCCGCAGCAGTCTCAGTTAGACAAATCAAATGTCACGTTTTTATTTGACTAGATAACACGTCCTCTTCATGTTACTATATCTTTCTTTGCAGCGAAGTTTCCTTGCTGAATTTCATACGAAAACTTAACTGTAACTTTGGAAGATACCGACTCGATTCGGTTAACTCGATCTGCTGAAGTTTAGTCTCATGACAGCAGATGATCTGAGATCTCCCCACTTACCAATCAGCTGGGGATTTGTGAAGCAGTTCCAGTCTTCCAGAGTACATGCATGCAACTTCTGCACGTCATTGTCATGTTGCTGCCTTAAAGACTAAACCCTCTAATTGTTTCCACCCGATTTTAGCAATGAAAGCTTGGAAAAAGTCCTCCGTCACTGTTGAGTAAAGCGACGCCTCAGCTTCTTTGCACAGAATGAGCACTGTGAACTTTGTCACCTTCAGGTGTGTTTGACGTATTTGGCTGAACGACATGCATATGTGACTGCTTAACCCTAGAACACTAACGTTGGGTGATTTTCATCCACACAATTCTTGCCATGTGATTTTCATTGTGTTGCTGCTGTCTGAGTTGCATGGGTCCTTGTTGCTTCAGGCAGCTCGCTGATGTCATTTGTTTCCCTCCTCCCATCTATGGTTTTTTCAAAGAGGCATGTTAGTGATAGAGATAATGCCATTTTTTGTCTATCTATAATCTGATGCAGAAAGACTGTGCCTTCACCAGACAAGGCTCACATGTCCCAGGAATGGGTGGACCAAAGAACAAGTTCCCAGCTCCATTATTTTTTTTGTTAGGAAATTTCTTACTTGATTTTTCAATAATTTTTCTGCCTTTTTAAAGGGTCCCCTATGGTACCTTTTTTTGTTTTTATTTTATGTGATATTGTATATTGGGAAATTGATTCATAAATTGATGAAAACTATCTTTTATCCTGGATATTATATCGGGTAAAATATACCCGACGTTAGTGATGGTGTTACTAATTTTAACGTTAGTGTTCTTGATCAACATGTAGGATCTGATCAAGGATGTCGAAGACGGTATACTGTAGTGACAGCTCACCCAAGAAGCATTTGCAGTTTGCTTTTCTGGCACATGCAGTCACAAATTGTGGGCGGTGTGTGGTGCGTGGTGTTTGTGCAGGGACACGGCCCATTGTGGTTCACATGAACCGGGTGGTCATGTGAATGTAGCAAGCATGACCTGCCACTAGGAAGAGGTCTGTTTGAAGCCAGTATGTATAGCATGAATGATAATGGTGACAAATAATAGTTTGTGTACCTGTTAAACATTTTACTTCACTTTTGCATTTGCCTTTATTCTGTTTTCTGGAATTAAACGAGGTCCGGTGACAGGAAAGGGTTGAACAGAAGCTGAAATATTCAAAAAATTCGACATGAATGTCTTGTTTGTTTTTAGCCTCTATGCCATGGGGACCACATGGCTCAATCACATGACAACTTGACGGCTCTCTAACTGCCAGGGTCGTGAGATTTTGATACCTAAAAACAGTCTGTGACAGGAGAGTTTGAGTTACGAAGCGACAAACAGAAAGAACGAGAGAGCTTTACCTATGAATGAGAGAAAGAGGCAACAAAAACAGAGAAGTGACAGGGAGGGAGAGAGAGAGAGGCGGTGTTAAAAACAAGAACCACAAGTTAAGATGCAAAAAACAACAACAAAAAAAAAATGTGATAGAAAAAATGAGTGACAATCGGAAAGATGAGCTAAATATATGCCAGCTGCAGAGAGGAGCCGTGATTTGCACTTCACACAAGTATTCAGAGCGGCGAGGGAAAAAAAAAAACTGTAACGGATGGCAGTGTGCTTGGTCAGCAGGAAATATCTGACGTGTTTTGCACTTTTTCTGCCTTCACGTCTTTTCTCTGACAGACTTCTTTTTTTATTTTTTATTAAGTCTTTTAGGTAATGTGTGAAGAGCAGCGGAGAGGAATGTGGGTCCATCCGAGGGATGTAAACTCATTTAGTCTTTAAATGCTAATTTGTCCTTTTAAATGAAAGACAAATTAGTTTTGAGATAATTCTGACCTTGTGTCACTTGAGTGGCTTCTGGAGGCTGATTGAGAGTCACAGAGAGAGAACAAAAAAAAAAAAGACCAATTGGAAAAGCCCTCTGGACAAACAGACGTATGGACAGGCATCAAGAGCAGGTTTGGTTACAGATCGCAGCTTGAGTAAGTCAGAAAGCAAGATAAGCAAAAAGAACCTGTGCCAGCAGTGCATTCACCTCCATTTTCTTTGTTTAAAGTTAACTTCACTAACGCTTAAGAGCATTAATTATGCTGGAAATCACAAAGAGCTGGTAAACCAATCTCTGCACTGAGGTAAAGCCTTTGAGATGGATACAGACAGTCCCTGGTACAAAAGACAACAAAAGGGAAGTCTGGCAGTCGGACAAATGGAAAATCCAAACAACTCAAGTGCCAGAAATAAGGATCAAATCAGAGCAGTGGCTTAAACAAATCATGTAAACGAAGAGTCTGTACAGAAGGAAACAGGCAGTGGGAAGAACAAGAGGAGAGAGACACAGCAACAAAAGAAGAGGTAGATAGCATATGTCATTTTCTGCTGGACTTCGTGCATTAAAACGGGCCGATAAAGCACAAGACACCAGTTTTCAAGTCGAGAAACGAATCAATATCTCGGAGAGAGAAAAAGAAAGAATGCGTCTTGAACAAGAGAAAGAGTTTTCTTTTTAACGAGATGTGAGCTTCCCCCTCTCCGCTTTGATTTGTTTCTCTCATCTCGCTACAAACGTACAGACAGACCTTCAAAAATCCCCAAACTGTAGGTGAGGGGTTGAAAAAGTTTGCTCGGTATTTCCCACTTAAACAACCTCCTGAAAATAACGTTTTTCAATACGAGTAACTGTAGCTGTCCCTCTCAGTCAGAACAATCCTTCCATCTACAGCAAGTCCTCTGAAATAAACTAAAGAAATATGTTTCGCTCATGCCCTCAAACCACATATCGACATCATCAAAAATAAACCTGTTTTCTGCTATATTTAAGGTTTGTTTGGGGTTATGTACATAGATATCTTGGCTAGGTTAAAATAAATATTGACAATATGCCTCCCATTCATCCATTTAAATACCACGCCACAGCGTTGGCTCGGCGATTGGATTCCAGTGTAACAACTTCAATGTTTTACGAGGAACCCAGTATAAAACCCTGTGATTAGTGTAGAACCCACTCTACCTTCTAAACCATCTATATCTATCCATAAATACACAGTAATGCTTAGATAAGTGAAATAAGGTTTGGGAAACAACAACTTTGCAAACAAAATGTCATTTTTTGGTATTTTCTGAAATGACTGCTCTGTTTATTTCTTGCATTCTTTGCATTATTTTCATTCACTGTGCATTAGGTCAGCCAGTTCTTCATGTAAACATCTCAACAGATTTACACAGAGAGAAAGGTGTTGTGGGCTCTTCTGTAGCTTGCAGAGGAGCCAAAGAACAGACCTCCGAGATCTCAAACAAAGCATCATGCAGCCATGCAATCAGCTGATCAAATTTCCTGTCAGCAGGTTGATTTAGAACGGCAAAGAAAAGAAAATACAGAATGAATGAATGAATGAAACAGCCAAACAAAAGTCTCTGAATGACACCAGTGCATATTCTCTTATGAGCATGCTCCAGATTTAAACCTACGTCAAGCACACAGAGGATCAGGAGGATGCTCGGACTAATCCATCTCCTTTTCTGTGTCTTTTACAACCATCCTCGGGCTGTAAACAAACATCATCCCGGTCAAAGCCAAGAGCAGCTTATCCGTCATTGAACATTAAATAAGTGCATCCCATTCACGCGAGTTTGGATCAAATGGTGAAACTAAAAAGCTGCTTTTAAAAAAAAGCAATTTCAGCAAGCCGGTGCTTCGTCTAACTCGCAGCCTCCCACTACACTGGAGGTGGCGTTGGTTACAGGATTGGATGTCCTGTGTGGGAGCTCGCTCACTCGCTGCACTGTTGATATTTAAGTGCACCAGGCGGCTCAGAGATTGAGTTGTGTGGGCTTTATCTGTCACCCCCCATGCCTTAGAGGCAGGCTGGCTCAGGTGCGGTGTCGGACAGTTTGACTTTCCTCAGCTCTGTGTTTTGCACTTTGAAAAGATGGAGTACGGCTGGTAAAATAAGTCTATAGGGCCACAGCTAAGAAGTGTTTTCATTATTTATGGGAATATAATTGCCTACTTATGTTATCTATAAAATGTATGAGGGTCACGATTCACCCTTCAAATTGCACTCCCAAATCCAAAGATGATATAAAACAGAGAAAAGCAGCAGAGCGAATGACTAATCGATTAATCAGTTATCAAAGCTGCTGCTAAACTATCTGTTGATCCATGAATTCATTTTCCTGCAGTGTCGTCAGTGCTATCAGCAGCATTGCGGGTTTGTGTCTCTGCTGAATGGCGGTGACATTTTAACATCTGAAGGTTCCCGTTGGCATTAGGCAGCTCGCCTAATCAGAAAAACCTTCATCGTCATGCGTGTACGGCGTTGTCATGGTTATATTCTCCATCGACGCACACAGATTGTTTGCATGCAAGGTCAATAGTTTGCTTTTTGCATTCGGTCGCCCCCACACTCTGGCGTCCCTTTTGGCTTGTGGGTGTCGTGCCATGCTGGTGTCAGAGCAGGGCATCTGGCCTTCGCCCCCGCAATCCTGTCAAGCTGGTTAAACGGCGACGCGTGTGTGAATATGAACACAGGTCATCCAACTCTGAGGTCTGCGAGCCATCTGACCTTAACCGTGTCCTTACTGTGTGCTAACTCTGAGAAGATTAAGACTATATGGTGTGCTCAGACAAAAAAAAGACTGAATTTTTAAGTGGACATTAACCGCCTGAGTCCGAGTAATTGCCCATGACTGCAAAAGCAATCGATAGGACCCCAGAGGGTTAATTGTCGCATAAAACAATGCACAAAGGAAATGAAGGAGTTGGTAATGATTGAAAAGAAAGAAAAGAGACAGTGGGTGGTGGTGACAAAGCTCACATTAGAAGATTTTTGCTTTTCTTCGATTCTCTACAATGGAGGTGGCGACTCGCAGAGTCACAATAGCCACATTTATGAGAAAGACACGAGGTTTTAATAAAGCCATGGTTGAACCCACCATGCCCCGACAGTCCTGTACCACTTATTGCAGAGAACATTACATCTGATGCAGAATGGGCCGCATATGAACATAATTTGTAGGATGGCAGGTTTCCGTTCGTGAATATCTGACGTGACTTACATTTTGACGAAAGGGTCAGAGTAGCCGTTGGAGTCCATGGCGGCCAGATGGGCGCAGCGTATGATTCCAACCAGCAGGCAGCTCTTCTCTGTGTTATAGCACAGCGACACGAGGATGCGGCCACGCTGGGGACACAAAAAACAACAGTGTCAGACACCAGCACCTGTTTTCAATCTGACATCCCTCCTTTTCCAGTGAATACACACAGTGGGAAATCCTGGAGCAGGGTCAGGAAAGTTTCTCCGACACACTTTTCACTTAAGGCAACAAGGAAAAATTGTGAATGTAATTAAAATATTGGTGGAAAATAAATGAGTTACCGATTTGTTCACTACCTGGAACATGTGTGTGTGTGTGTGTGTGTGGGCAACAGGAGTATTCAAATTAAAGCTTGTAATTAAAGACCTTATCTGAGCTGTGCAAAATGACACTGCTCCCTTCTCCTTTTAATCTCCAGGTTGAACCATAAACTGAGTCTAATCAGAGACCAAAAGCTATTAGCCTCTGTCTCTAAAATCATGAAGAGAAATGAGATAAAGACTACCGGAGGAGGGAAAAACACTAGACCGGCAGCTCTGGTGTAATTTACAACACGTTGCCATAAGGAGCCCTGTGAGTAGTTTCCCTTCACGCAAGTCTATTAGAGCTAATGTCTCAGACACATATACTGATTAAAAAAAACACCTAATTAGAGTTTTTTTTCTCTCTTAAGACATGTTGAAAACACAGACCAGATTGGAACTGCTGCAAGATAAGAAATAAATCTATTAGAAATAGGAGACGCATAGGAAATGGGTCTGCCATGTTTTTTGGTTGAAAACGATAAGCTTGGCGGCGATAAAAGCTGAGGATAGTTTTACCTCCTCCTCTCCCACGAGCGCTCCCTGCTCCACCGTCTGATTGTTAGTTTCTTTATTCTGAAATGAGAGAGAGCGATAGACATCACGGTTAGAGTCGTCAGAGCCTCCAGGTGAATATCTATTACGCTTTCTAATGCAGTATTTGGAATTGTTTCCCGATAGGCCTCGAGGCAAACAATAGGAAATAGGACACATCTTGATATGCATGTCCACAAAAAAATCCATTTGATATCTGTGGTAACAGTCCGTGCACGGTCACACACGATATAATAATATATGTACCTGTGCAATTCTCTCCAGGCCCATGTTGTAGCGTTTGCTCTCGCCCTCTCTCAGCTTCTTCAGAGCCACTCTCACCTCCCCGATGAATTCATTTCGTCCGAGTCTGTCCATGTCACACACGCACAGCCTTTCACACACACACAGGAGGAAGAAAAGGTGAAGAGAAAGCAGGTGAGTCAGAGAGAAAATTTCCACGTGAACCGCGCTGCTGCTGATTCTGCTGCTGCTGCTGCTGCTTTGAGCTCCGCTTATTACCGTGAAGACAGTGCCAAATATATCCAAAGTGCATCTGAACAATCAATCAGCCTCCTCCATCTGCAACACACGACAAGTTCTCGGCGGTTTCACACGAGCGGCCGAATGAATGATGATAAGTCGCATGACTGCCGGAGAGAAAGATGCTTTCCAGAGGGTTTCAATCAATATCCGTCTTGGCTGTTACTCCATCAGGCACTAATACGTGCTGGAAAGTGATTTAAAGTTTCGAGCAGATAATCAGTTTTTTCTCAAAGGACACTAATTATATACTGTGTACAGCTGCTGACAGTTCATTCGCATACATTGTGTTTTCAATATATTACTTCAGCTGACTTTTGTGCTTACGAGGTGTTACCGTGTTTGATGACGTGCTGTAATACTCAGGACTGAGAGTTTAGAGCCTGAGAGGCTTAAAGCGACCCGTATCATGTCCTGTATGAGAGGTTTGTGACACTTTACAACACTAAGTCACACACCACCAACTATTTCACTGATTCTGGTGAAACTGGATCATATTTCATGCAGAAAAATCCCTGCGTGGCTGCTCATTAACTCTCTTTAGTTCCTGATGGACAGTAAACAGTAACTGCTGCTGCTGTTAGCTCAGTTTGTTAGTCAGGCTGCTTGGACTGTGAGCTCAGTGCACCGGGGGGAGTGTTAGTGTTTGTACCACAGGCGCTTTGGGCAAGCGGACGATGGGTTCAGCAGCATCTGTGGAGATAGACGGCAGATGAAAAGATCGAAAGGGGACGTTAACAGAGGAAACTAAGACAAGAAAATAAGAGGGTGCAAGAATCTGTGCTGGGCTTGATGCTGATGGACTAATAAGTAATTAGCTGGCTGCTATGTCTTGTGTTGTTGCCCTTGCTTGATGTTCGGCTGTTGACTCACTCATCTGTAACCGCTTATCCCCACTAGGGTCACGCGGAGCTGACATTGGGCGAGGGTAAGTCGCCAGTTCATCGCAGGGCACACACAGAGAGAGAAAACCATTGACACTCACATTCAACCCTACAGACAATTTAAAGTCACCGATTTACCTGTTGAGTGCATGTCTTTGTGGGAGGAAGCCGGAGTACCCGGCACAGGGAGAACCAGGAACCTCATTAGCATTAAACATAAAGTAGAGCCATTAGTTTTAGGTATTTGGTCATAAACCAAAATATAGGGCAAAGATGGTTCGAGATGAAAAGTCAGGGAGTCACAAAGTGATTAAACTTCACCATCCGGGAACATTTGCACTAAATTTTTTATAGCAATCCATTCATTTATTGTTGACATTCAGCTAAAACCAAAAATGTCAAACTCATGATGACTCGAGAAAAATACAGCTGATCATTTTTCATTTTTAAAGTTTATTGTTGGAGCGGCACAGCACAGCTAAGTATAAGATTTTGGTGATGATTTCTCTTTTCTCATTTTGGTTTCTCCTGGTTAGAATTCTCTGCGGTTACAAAGTAAAAATCCTTTGCATGCATTCATCGTTATTGAGCGGGATGTCAGCGCGGTAAAGACGACCGAGATTAGTTTATATGAACTCTTTTCGATTTTTGTGTCTCTATTTGGTTGCTCCATAAATGTAATAAGAGTCTTCGTCTACATACAGTTCTGTGAAATGAATTCTTCCACAGGGTGCGCTTATTTAAATTAAGGCCGATGTTTGATGGAGGGTGAATATTCCATCAGCTACAGTACAATCTTCACAGCCCATCACCTGCTACAATATTTCCTCTTTGCTTCAGTATTCCCAGATGGACTGCCACCGCCGCCGCTGCTGCTCTTGGTTCTTCCTCGCTCTTCACTTTCTATTTTCTTTTTTTAAAGATATTTTTTGGGCCTTTTCAAGCTTTTTTATTTTAAATAGAGACAGCTGAAGAGTGAATGTGAGGAGACAGAGATGGGGAAAGAGCCACAGGTCGGATTCGAACCCTGGGCTGCTGCGGCAAGGACTGAGCCTTCATACATGGGGCGGTCGCTCTACCAACTGAGCTAAACGAAACCCCCACTCTCTATTCTCAACCTCTTTCTCTCTAACACACACAAACACACCTTCCCCCTTCGTCCTGTTCTCCTGACATTTGGACATTTGACATTGCTGGTTCCAGCCTTTTAGTCATAACTGATGAGTATCTCCAGCAGAAGCTTCAGAATAACTCTGACTCATGACCGCGGCTGTTAGATGATTTATGTGCCTTTGCTCCGTCATACATGTTGCGTGCCCGCGATGAAGACGAACGTTGCTGTGAAATGTGACAGCAGTCACCGCCTAAACTTTTGGACTCCTTCCTTCCTCGCGTCCTCATCCCCTCCATCCGTTTCCTTGCACCCTCCCTCCCACGATTGATTCTCCAGCATTAGAAATCATCCAAACAGATGCTCGTGGAATCTGTTCGACCTGATGTGTGCCCGATTTTTGCGTGTGTTCACCCACAAAATCCTTGAGTTACGTCAGATTACCAGAGTGTCTTAACACCCCGGCTTGGTGTCTGTACTTGTGAAAGTATCTCTTTAATGGCCTCAAGAGTGTCGTCAAAAAATCGACTTGAACATTTGCTGCAGCATAGTTCCTAAAAATTAAATGCCATGTAATCAGAGATGTATAGTAACAAAGTGGAACTACTTAAGTACTAAAATGCAGTATCTGTACTTTTTTGGAGTATTATTTTTTCCCCAACTTTCACTTTTACTGCACTACATATTTTTGATGAATTTAATACTTTTACTCCGATACATGTTTCATGTGCTGAATCGTTACTCGTTACTATTGTAGCGTCTAGCCGGACACGTGATGGATGACGAGGCGATATTGAACAAACTGCATTTATTGCTGAACGGTTTGGTTACAGGACTCGGTGACTGTCGGCCGTAACCACGCCAAAAAACCAACATAACAGTCCCGGTCTCACATCAACCTTGCTTGTGCGCCGTACGTCATACACCTGACTGACCCAGGTGCTCTCTCACCTGCTGCCCTGCCCCCTCGCTCTCGCATTCATTCAGACGCATTCACAGACCATGGGAAATCACAGAACTCTACCATGAACATTGTAACACTGTAACATTAGAAGTTGTGCCTTAATAAATATTTGAAATAATATAAACAACAGTACTTTTACTTTCAGTACTTGAGTAGCAATTTTTTTACATACTTCTACTTGCAATACTTAAGTACAAAACATTTTAAATATTTTAGTACTTTTACTTAAGTATGGTGTTTAAAGAACACTTCAACTTCTACTCAAGTCAGTTTTTTTGATATAGCACTTGTACTACTACTCCACACCTTTACTCCAGTACTTTATACATCTCTGCATGTAATATGAAGCCCATTTGTATTTAAACCCCACAAGATGAAACTATGTAGGAATTATAATATTATACTGTTTTATTCATCTATCTGTTTCCAAGAGCTGTGAGAGGCAAATTCCTATGAACTGAGTTGACACGGAAATAAAGTATTGAGCCGATGCCATTGATTTGTTATGCCACATTGATTTTAATTCCATGTTATCAGGATTTGTGTGATTAAAGGCTTAACTCTGCCTTTTTTTTTTCTACATTTGGGCATCACTTCATGTTCCCAAGCACTGAGCGAGCTGTTCGAGTGAATCTGAATGATTCATATGCCGGATAAAATATTGAAGATGTTAATATTAACCACTAGCAGATCATGTTTTGTTTTTTTTAGCCTTCTGTTCAAGACTAATTAACTGATTTCTTCTTACAAGATTTAAGAGTTTGTGCTAGCAGCTTTGTGAGGCTGTATGAAAGCACAACAGTGTTTCGAACTAAATGTTAGGATTGGCGAATAGCACTAAAACAGCTTACGGTAATTATTGAACCATGTCGCTCCACATCTGATGGTGCAGAGAAAAAGTAGGAGGATCACCAACATCTGTAAGATTCATCCTCTGGTGACCATGAATGACTGTACAAGATTTGCATGCAAACCCATCCAACAGTCGTTCAGATATTTCAGTCTGGAAACAATCAGCGGATCCACGGAGCTACGCTCGTCGCATGACAAGAATATCAACCCCGACATCTAACACCTAATCAAATCCTCAGTACCCAACCGTACATCTCACCTGAGGCATCCAGTAGCCAATCTCAGCCTCGCTCTCCATCCAATACCAAATCAAGTCCTAGATTTGTCCCTATCTCCCCACAGCCGAAGACAGTGCGAGTCTATTACGAAGCCTGACAGAGAGATGGAGAAATGGAGGGAAGAAATTGAGAGAGAGCGAGAGGCTAGACCTGGCCTGACATCACGTTGGTAGTCCTTTAACACGCACACACACACACACACACACACACACTGGGTCTCTTGATACCCACCTCTCATCACAACACCTCCACATGTTCTGTCTCTCCTCTGTTAACAGGCAGCCTGATAACCGTTTTAGTGATAAAAGCCACAAGGAGTCTCAAAGATGAGATTCTGCCTATAGTCATGAACGCACAATACCACTCAATTTCTTTTGTGCATTAACACATACCGCAAAAAAGATATCCTGTCATTTAAATCAGAGGGAGCCGGATAAATGCATCACTGCTTTTTTTAAAAAATGATTTGAATTCCACCCAAAGGCAAAAAGACAGACTGAGTCAACCCGAGAAGAGAAACGTGGACCTGATCTCGAAAATCAAAACCACTTTTGAGAGCAACTCAATCTGTCAGACGACAGATTGAGTTGCTCTCAAAATGGTTTTGATCTTCTCGGACTTCAAAGGAGACGGATAAATCTTCCCCGGGGGCAGTTTCTCATGTTTCAGGAGTTTTTCTAGAAATTAGTAACAACTCTCACACCGGTCAATCTTTTACTGGAGATCGGTGATTTTAAAAGTGTCTCAGACAATTATGATTTTAGACCGAACAACTTATTTAAGATCGAGATTTCTGCAGTTTATTCCAAGGCAGCTTCTGCCTTGCTGCACCAATGGAAGGATTAGCCGGTATGAGGCCGACCGATTCTGGATTTGAGGACATTAGTTATTAGTTTACTCAGCTGGGTCATTCTTAATAACAGAATGGACCTTAGAGGTAAAGTCTGCACACTGGGGAATAAGACTGTTGAATGCAGAATATTAAAAAAAACATTAATGCTGTTACAACTTTGAGAGATTTTTTCCTTTTCATATCCAGCTTCTCTCTATATAAAGTGCATTTCTCTCCGGCATAATGGCTTTATATAATCACTGTGACTGCAAATGAGTGAATGAATGGCGAAATAAATAAATAAATGCGCAAAACCACCACTCTTCTTCCCTTCACATTACACACTGCATAACTCTTTTTACATCATTTATTCTCCAGCACAAAGGGAGCGCAGTAGAATGGACTTGACATCAGACATTTTTTAATGATTCAAAGGTTTTTTTTTGGGTCCAGCTTTTGTCACTGTCTCTGATACGGGCTGAATTACCAAACAGTATAAAACTGTTTAAAGATTTTCATGACATCCAACCGCCCATTTTTTATAATATTATTGGGTGGCAGTTCCCTGCAAGAGCCAGTCAATGGATTTACATTCAGTCATTACCGAATGATGCAGTAGTTTTTATTGATGGTGGCAGAGTCCGCCTCTAAATGACCTAACTAAGTATGAGGGAACTCATGCTGCATGCATAACATAACTTTTTAAAGTAGTAACAGCTGGTTACTGTTTAGTGTATATACACCATGTCACAGCTGTATTAAAGTATCAGTGTGTAAGATTTAGTGGCTCGTAGTGGCGTAGCTGCAGATTGCAACTCTCTGTACTCGGATTCCCATCGGGCAACTTGCCAAACATGGCAGGGCAATACGGAAGACCAAGGTGACGAGGACCCTAATGTAGAAAAGGCTCATTCGAAAACACAATTCTGTCGCACCGTGCTGAAGTCAAGCTGGGTTTTTGTCTTGTCTTGTCATTTCCTGTTTTATTTTGAAAGATAACTCTCCTCTCGTTTCAGGTCACTTGCCCTTCCTCATGTCTCACCGGTCTAATTGTCTTCCCCGCCCTGATTGTTTCCACCTGTTTCCCATTTCCCTCGTGTGTATATATAGTCTGTGTTCCCCCTTGTCCCGTGCCGAAGTGTCTTCGTACTTTCTGTCGTCGCACCCAAGCCTTTCCATTGACTCCAAGCCTGTTCCATGTTTCTTGCTTTGTAAGTTTCACAGCCATAAGTTAAGTATAGATAGGATTTTGTAGCCTGTTTTCATCCTCCGGGATCGTTTTTGTTTCTAGCCAGTTTAGGAGATTAGGTCATAGATATAGATAGTTCTGTTTCCTCCTCATTTTGAGTGAGTGTTTTTGTTTGATAAATTTTATTAGGTTATCCCTTCCCATTTTGGTGAAGCGCTTTTCTTTCTAGTTTAGTGTTTGAGATTTTCAGAGAGAGTAGCAGAGTATTAGTTAATTAGAGTTCTGGTCAGTGTAGCCATTTTTGTTGTAATTTTTGTAGACTGTGTTCCAGCAGCTCGGAAACAATAAAAGTTTCTTCCAAACCTGCCTATTCTGCGTCTGAGTCTGCCGCTTTGTTCTGGGCCTGACAAATTCGTATTGACTATTCAAGTGATTTTATATGGATTAAAACATTTAGCTGCTTAAATGTTACACACTGGACCTTAAGTTACTTCTAATGTGAACCGGGCATTGTCTTTCATCTCTGGTCACTCATAATTCAACAAAAATGTTTCTACAAAGCAACAATGGTGCTGTTTTCTTTTTGCATTTTTGCGTAAATTGATTCTTTTTGCAAGTCGCCGCCACAGTGAAGTGTTAAGATAAAGAGCTGCAAGTAACACGCAACGGACCTCCGACAACTTTACCGCACCCTGCTGTGGGAAACTACTCATGCTGTGTGCGCCATGAAATCAGTTGTTGGGCTGCACTATAAATAGAGCCGACAGGTGCTCATGTGTTCTGTTCAAAGAGTGTTTGCTGCTGTATTAAAAAAAAAAAAAAAGATCCAACCAATTATCAAACTTCAAAATAAAAATGCTGCTTCCTCTCACTTGAAAACACATTCGTCTAACTCTAACTGTACTGTGGCCCAGTTTAGCTATAAACTTTGCACCATCCAGGCCTTCAGGCGTGTCTACAGAGAGGCTGAGTCTGGGCAGAGTCCTTCTGCTCAGCAGTGCACAGATCACGGGGATCAAAGACTGCAGCATCCCCATCCTTTACGTCCTGCTGGGACCAGCAGAGCGAGACGTAGCAGGGCACGACCAAGTGAGTAAACATCTCTCCGGGGATCCCTCTCTGTTTCTCCATTCTCTTCCCTGTTTTCTGTGGAGTAATGAGAACAAAGTCTGGCTATTGGCTGGAGCTATCGTGCTGGCACCTGAACACATCCAGAGAGAGTTTGAGCATATTTTCTTTCTCTCTCTCTCTCTATCTCAGTCTGTCACTTGCTTTTCCTCCTTTCCTCGCTGTCAGGCAGTGTTTCACTCACTCCAGCTCATTCGCTGTCTCACATATTTCTCACTGTCCTCATTCTTTCGCTTTTTGGCTCCCGTTTGAGTAACCCCCCACACTCCCTTCTCCTTTTTTTTTTTTAGCTGAGTAAATTTCCTCATTCATCACTTTATCCATTTTACTAGACTCTCTGTGAGCCTCTCTCTATCTTTCAATTGACCCGTGGATTCTCTCCATCCCTCTACTCTGTCATCTTTCTCGAATCATGGCTTCCCTCTGCTTTCTTCTTCCACACTGTCACTCGACATCATTTACGCTTTCCCTCCTGTTTCTTTGTTGATCTTGGCAGTCACCTCTCCCTTTCTCTCGCTCTTCATCCCTTTCTTGACACCAGTCACACTCCTCCTCCTCCTCCTCCTCCTCCTCGTTTTGGCATCCCTGAGCCCCCATGCTGATTTGTGTCTGTGGGCTATGTCCTTGAACAGAGGTCAGGTGGGTTTCCTCTAGTTTTGAAAAAGGTCTCTCCTCGAGCTGCTGTTTGCGTGTGATATGTGTGTGTATTCGGGGAGGGTGAGTAAATGTTATCCCCAAGTGTGTGTGTTTGTAAAAGCTCAAGGACGTGTGTTGTTTGCATATGTTTGTATGTGTGTGTGTGTGTGTGTGTGTGTGTGTACATGCAGAGGAGGGGCCATGCATGTTCTTTTCCTGCCAGTGATTGCCCTTGACATACACACAGGAGGATAAGCACACACCTGACTGCCTGCATTTGTGTGCAATGCAGACGAGATTCATATGTGTGTGAGTGTGTACGCACGTCTGAGTGTGTGTGTGTGTGTGTGTGTGCATTCATACATCTGAGTCTGTGTCTGTGCTCGTGTTTCCTCAGGATAAACAATGCCATCCGACCCCATTATAAATCCGCTGAGCAAACTGGCACTGATTGTGTGCAGTGTGCACACGTCCACAAAAACAAAAACACACCGCGAAACTCCCATCTCTGAATCAACGTACACATGCGGGACGGTGTGAGTGCGTCACGGTTTTTGGGCCAAGATGGCTACGCTTGACCTCAATCAATCCATATGGGGGAGCACAGAGGGAGGGAGTTGGGGGGGGCGGAGCCATAGCCGAGCAGCCAGCACCTGAGCAGTTACCGCAGCAACAGCAAGTGGAACAGTTGGCTGGCGTCGCCTGGCTTCAATAATGAATTACCTGGAAAAGCCCACTGGGAAGCGTAGACGGCTGCTGGCAGTTCGCTGGAGGATTGGAGGCAAGGATCTTCATCCTCCATATAATAAACCGGTCATTCAGCCGTCTGGGGGAATAGCGCTAATTGCTGGTCAGCGTGAAATACAGAGCTGGGCACCTACCTGAGGGTTTTGGTGGTCATGTCGGCTGCTGTGATGCCGTGATACACCAGCGTTTCGTTCCACACTGGGTTCAGC
This sequence comes from Larimichthys crocea, assembly GCF_000972845.2. NCBI lineage: Eukaryota > Metazoa > Chordata > Actinopteri > Sciaenidae > Larimichthys > Larimichthys crocea. The sequence goes on from NC_040020.1 coordinate 1,337,075, forward strand.
GTATTCTTCAGGGTTTTTGTGCGTAGCTTGTTTGCCTGAGGGGATAAAAAATAAAAAAAAGAGGAAATATGAAAAGAAATTCATGGAAGGGGATGAAGCAAAAGAAGAAAAAGAGGAATGATCAATGCTTTAAGGGTGAGTGTAGCGAGCTCGTCAGATCAGAATAAGGGAAAGAATAAAAAAATCATGAAAAGAAGAGTCAAGAAAGAAGGCGAGAGAGGAAGGGGAGTGGGGAAACATCATTTATCTCTGTCCCACAGGAAATCGCAGACATCTGCTGCCTACTTTGTAGAGGAGAGTGAGAGGACACGAGGCTTCCCTCGCTTCACCTGTCCGTCTGTCTCCTCCCCGACATGATAAGACAAAGCACCAAAACACTGTGCCTCAAACACAACACAACACGGCAGCCAATTAACTTGCATGACACACCCGGCATAAAAAATTAAAGCTTTCCAAGAGTGGAAATGCCCATGAGCCTCTTAATAGCCTCACCATCCATAAATAAAGTTTTCAGCCACTTTGGTGCCTCATCTCCCACAGTCGCCTTCAGGATGTGTTCATCTCGTCTAGATTTTCATTTCAGATGTATTTTAATGTAGAAAATCCTTCTAGATATTGGGCTTGCATCCCAATAAAACATATTTTTTACTGACTCCCTAGACATTCCTTCACACAACCAAACCTCAGGCTCAAATGAAAGGTCTGGACACATTCTTGTCATAAAATGTGGGTTAATAAGACCTTGCAGTGCCAAAGGCAGAACTAAATGGCTGTTCTGAGCTGCAGGAGTGGCTATCAGTGGTGAGAAATATTCATTTTTGTACAGTAAATAGAGTTCATTTGACAGCTATAGTTGCTAGTTACATTGCAGACTTATATTTGACACCTATAATGAGTCTGGTGGAATATTTGACTTCACAAATCCCATTAAAAGCCCAAAACCAACAAGAGTGTGACTCTCGTATTAATAAGCATAAGTCCGTAAAATTTAAAAAAGTGGATTGGACTGAGGCAAGTGAAGATGTATTGCAGCATCCGAGTACTTTGGAGGTCCCATAAAGAGAGGAGCCACTTTCCTGGAGTCGAGCCTGAGATGTAGGTCCTGCGGGAGCACTGGGATGGAGATAGGCCGGTGGCTGAGCCAGGAAGGGGGTCGTGTGCGTACTCCCACAGCAGTTGTTTGGACCAGGAGGCAGGGTTGTGATGCACCAAACGGTGGCACTTAGGAAACTGCAAAACTCTTTCCAGAAACGAGAGGTGAACTGAGGTTCCTTAATTTCTTAGGTTCAGAGATAATGCGTGACATGTTGTAGCAGTTCAGCTGTCTTTTTAGCTGTGGGTGAGTTGGGTAGAGGAATGAAATGAGCAGCTTTGAAAAAGTAGTCTACAAGGATGATTGCGTTACCAACATGAGGAGGGAGATAAGTGACAAAGTCCAGGGAAACGTGCGATCAGTCAATGAGGATCAAACAGCTGGTTAGAGCCGCCTGATGGGAATTCTTGTGATGACAGCAGACTGTGCAGGCTGCAATAAACCCCTGGGATTCGCTGCCTAAAGTCCTCCTTAGCAGAATAGGATTGGACAATTCTGGGAGGTGAAGCGTTTGAAGGGGGCTGACAAAGAATCGCAAACCGCAGTAAGCATTGCAACTGATTGTGCTTTATCTGGGTGCTGCATGCAGTGACAATGAATCAACACCTTGGAGACATTGAATTCACACTTTTCTATCTTCACCAAGATCACTTTTTGAAGATCTTGTCTCGGCCTTGTTTGTAGTCTTGGACTACAAGACCCCAACTGCTAAGATATCACTACATTGCCTGTGCATTGTCTGGTTTATTAGTTAATATCGCAACCGATGCCTTGACTCATTTTCTAATTTAAATTCTGTGACTGTTAATAGCTGTCAGCACTCACTGCCTCCCTTCACATGCATTTCAACAGTGAATGTGTGAGACAGGAAAAAAAAAAAAAAGCTGTGGCTGTCGAGCAGGAGACGTCAGGCAAATGTTGGCTACGTAAAGCAGAAAGAGTTCATCTGCAAACCAGCACCAAAGAGAAACAGCAAGTATGTGAATTCTGCAACGCAACGCCCAAAGAGATTTAGTAGTAGTAAGTAGGCTGTATACTGTCTTGGTCTTGGCTCTGACTCAACCTCTAAAAGTCTGATCTTGGTCTCTGTTTCGATGGTCTTGACTTCATCACTGTTGGTCAGAAGAAAATGGCATCATGAGATATCCCCAGCGGCCACTTGATGCGTTTAAAACTGTCTTCAACTCATCCCCCTCCTTAATGCATACCATGTAATAAGAATTCCTGGGGTCTAAATTTTAAAAAACTGTCCCACTGTAGCAGTTCGAAAGCTGAGGGAATGCTTTGATATCACTGACATCCCAGTAGTCGGTGCAGGAACGGAGAGATTTGTCCTTTTTGTCCACAAAGAAGGAGCCTGCCCCTGTTGGTGACAAGGGCTGGATGATACCTGCTGCCAAGGGGTCACCGATGTGTTTCTCAATTGCTTGAGTTTCAGGGGCGAAAAGTGAATAATGGCAGTACACGGCTGAAGACATGCCCCAGAGGAGGTTGAGAGGCTTGACTGGGTGGCAGAGAGATGGCTCGAGCTTTATTAAAGACTCTTTCTTTAAAATCCAGACGATTCAGAAGAAACTCCTGAGAGATCTGGAAACTCGGATGCAGAGGAATCACTGGGAGTAGGAGACACGGCAGATCTGGGACACAGAGCATGATAGTGAAGTCTCCAGCCCGAAATAACTGCAGAGGACCAGTCAAAGTGTAGATTATGTCCGATGAACCATGGAAACCCCAGAATGACAGGCAGTTAAGTTGTGTCTATCAAATGAAAGGTGAGTTTTTGATGATAATTGCCAGACACACAGTTCTATCAAGGGCACTTATTGCTTCTGTGGGTTTCAATAGCGGCTCCCCGTTGACAAACACTGAAACCGAATTACGCTGGAACCCCACCAGGCATGTCTCGCCATGTGGCTTCATATCCCACCAGGAGTGTTTCAGAAGTGGACTGTTTTGCCTGCCGGACTTTTTAACATTAATTAATTTGCTCACTTGATTGTTTTTTTTGTTGGTTTATGTGCTTCTACCATGAGTAAATATGCTACGTAGTTTTTTTAAATTTGTTTTCTGGCTTTTTTTTTAATGATCAGAAGTGTTTTATTTTGAAAACTGGCTGGATTCTCTATGCCATTTGTGTGTCTAACCTCTGCTTTGTGTTAATTGACATGGCGGCCATCAAAAATATAACAGCCACTTCTGAAAAACAGACCGGCGGTGCTTCTAGTGGGGTTTAAATGACTTAATTTGGCCGAATTCGCTGAGTATGAAGCACAGGATCGCAGGGATACTGGTGAACTGGGCAGGAAGAGACAAACTTTCCTGTTGCATTGGCTCAGGATTGGCGTTTTTCTGTGTACTTATTGCTGGAGCCGGAAGACAGTGTGGTGAAGATGTGCGCTAGACTGCCAAAGATGGGCCTGGCAGCCAGGACTCACTTCCTCTTCCACTCCGAGAGATGTCTGCGTATGCGAACGGTGAGGGCGATGAAGGTGTCCAAGGTCTAACAGGACTTCTTGGGCGACAAGTTTATCTTTAATGAGTTTAGACAGTCCATTATGACATCCTTCAAGAAGCATTCTGCCATGACACCTCTCAGCTTGGAGTAGTCAGTCACCCACATTCCAAGATTAAACAGACTCAGAGCTGCTTTTCTACCCAGAGTCCAGGCGCTTGAAAACATTCCTGACTTTGTTTGTGGTATCCGAATCTCTTGCGCCGCCCAGGATCGTCATCATGGACACTATCATTGTCAGAGTCGAGCCTGTCTCCATCGTTGCTCTCACTCCATTCTTGTATCGTCCACCTGCCTCCCTGTTTAAAGTCTCCTTTGGGATCTCCGGCCCATGAACTGGGAAATCATGTTAGTGGGATCACTCAGGTGGAAAATTGAGGGACTCACAAGAGACAGATTTTTGAAAAGAATGGTCAAAATCAAAGCTGCAGAGGTAGCGATAGCTGAACAATCTCCTGTGGGTCGAGCTTCAGAAATACTGGTTCCTACATTTACTATAATGCAACTGAACAGCTTCTTTTGTTGGACCCTCTCTGCCTGATAAATGTCCACAGCTTTCATACTCGACTACTTGGGCTCAAAGCCCAACTTCACATCATCAGTGTTATTTGTTAGACTTTAGAGAGCTCCCTTCAGAACCTTGAAACAATTCGTCTCAGTCTCAATACAACTAAACTGACCTTTATGTGCAAAATCTGTGGAGTGTCCCTTTAATAATACATCACCGAGCCACGCTGTTCTGTAGTTTATTTTGAGTCAATTCCACACAGACTCCCCTGATGCTATAAATACATGCCAAACCAAGAAATGTGTATTAATCTGCCACTGAGCTTTTAGGGATTTATGCATGTTTTTTTTATTTGATTGTATGTATGTCTTTCGGACCTATTCTTAAAGATTTGCATCTTCAGTAGAAGCTATTTGGTTCTGGGCTGAGTGCCACGGATTGGCATGGCGTCATCAGAAACCACCGAGAGGAGGACGCAGGCACATTGTCGATCTGGGTCGTTTCATGGGATTTGCAGCATTGACAGCCTTTTCTTTCATATTTTCCCAACAGTATATTAAATGTTTCGAAATCTCTCTCCCAGTTACACGGAAATGCTGCACAGGCTGTGATGCCCTGCAGTGTTTTTATTTCACATTCTGCTAAAGCTTCTTTTATCAAAGTGGAGGATCTCTTTGCATTAATAGATGCACAAACTCTGAATGTCCAGCTGGTAGAGAACAGTGTGTAGGCTATCCTCACAAAATACTCCTGCTCTTGTCTGAAGCTTCTAGGAAAAAAATCTCTCTTCTCTTTTCTGCAACCGTCAGCCTCTTGCTAAAGCCCCAGGACCAGATGCTGAACCCGCCCTTCCATCCTCTCTCTCTCTCTCTCGGTCTGTTTTTGTCCCCACATCCCATTGTTCATCCCTGTGTCGCCTTCTCTCTCTTCTGCCTGTTCCTCCCTTCACTGTCCCCCTTATTTTTTTTTCTTATTCCTCTTCTTCTTTTTCTGCTGGAAACTTTGAGGCTTATCTATGAGAGTCAGCCCTCCAGAGCTGGCTTCCATGGAGGGAACAAGTGTTTTTTTTTTTTTGATTCACGTCGTTTGTTTGATTCATTAATGTGCAGGAGGAGCCGCGCAAAGGCAGAGTCACGACTCGCAGCGGTGTTTCACAGCTGTATGTGTGCCAGCACAACTCAACGGCACAACTATTTCACAAATAATCATCATTCCTTGTTGACTTAACTGGGTTGGTTTTCTGGGCACATATCTCACCACATTCTGCATCTACAAACACTACAACTCAGCTCCCTCTCCCTCTGCCCTCTGTCACTCCCTGCCTGCATTTCCCCTCTACACCAGTGCCTCTGCATCTGTTTCTAAATGTTTAATTTCTATCCCTCCATCTGTCCATCATACTCTCTCTTTTCTCTCCATTTGTCTGCATGACTCTGTTTCACACTCCCTCCCTCCCTCTCTCTCTCAATCCCTACTTCTCAGAGCTGTGCATGAGGAGTCTGACTGTAAGTGATTTCTCCATGCACGTCGATTAGGAATGCACAGATGAAAATACCAATGACTTGACAGAGGAACTGGAAATTGTCCGTACATGTTTGTGTGTCAAAGAGAGAGGCGGCGATAGCAGTGAGTGAGTGACGGATAAAGGCAGCATCTCTGTGTGACTGTGACTAAAAAGCCTTAGCGTGCGTCTGCATATACGCAAGGTCATGCGCCGCGTTGTGCTACAGTGTGAGTTTGACATCACAAGACAGCATGCATGACTGTGTGCCGGTTAAAGAGCACATGCTGGAGGACGTGGAGCTGACAAAAGAAGAGAGAGAGACGAGTGGGATCACGTTGTGCGCGCCTCTTTCTCTTCTTTCAATATTTTGAAAACTAAAATCCTTCGCAGGAAACCGAAACCTTTTTTTTTTCTCTCTCTCTTCTCTGGATTATTCGTTGCGTACGAGAGAGTAGGTGTGTATGAGTACGTGTCCGTCCTCACTTCCACGCGTGCACCTTCCCACTTTTTTTTTTTCCTCGAGTGACGTGGTCTCCGTCTGGTGGGTATTTAACAAACGGCGGTTCATGAGTACTTACCTACTCATTGACGCCACCCACCACCACCTCTACCACCCTTCACCCAGCGCGCCACCCCCCATCAACACTCGCCTGTTGACGTGAGCCGTGTAACAATCCTCCCTGTTTCCATGACAACCACCTGCTGCTGTCCTCCCCTCATCTGTCTCCCCCTCCCTCCCTTTATCCACCCCCCCCTCTCTCTCCCTCCCTCCCCCCTTTCCTCCCTCTCAGTTGTCTCCCTCTCTCTCTCCGCACACTGTTGGTATTTCAAGGTCAAAGAGGGTCACAGTCAGATAGTGAGATAGAGACAGAGATAGGGGTGGAAAGTGGGGAAAGGAGAGCGATAACAATGGGAGAGAAGACAGACAGAGGAAGGCTGGAGGACAAAAAAATCCCCCAGACGTTGTTATTGTTAGCACCTTAGACCTCAGACGGTTGCCTCATTCAACCTATCGCGGCTCGGCGTCCTCCCCGCGCTTATCATAACCTCATTTCGTGTCAACCTTGAGCCAAAATGGCCGACAACAGGTTGCATTCTGCCGTGGCTGGGGTTGGCGGAGAGGTTTCGGGGAGGGCTCGCTGTAGTGGCGAGCCTTATCTTCCCTGCTGCTTGAGCCGAAAACAAGACAAGAGCTGTGCAGCAGACCGGAACGTGTTTGTGCTCGATAAAGCAGAGCACCGGACGGGCCACATTAAGTGGTAACCAACCAAAAAAGCGTCCCCCGCTCAGTGGCTTAAAACGATACACTAAATTAAACCCCGCTGCCGTGCTTTTACATGTTCGGGAAAAAGTGTTTTGATCACCAAAAACAACAAATAAATAAATGTTTTTTTTCTTTTGCTTCAGTTCAATAATGTATGAAATGTTTCCTATTTTCAGCCTTTTCAATAAATCATCTCCTTCCTGTGTGTGTGACGCAGGACTTTCCTTGAGTGAGGGAGTGTCAGTGTCTGGGACAGCCCAGTGTGGTAGCATGTTACGTTAATTGCTTGGAGCAGTGACCTTGCTCGCCCCGGGGAGAAGATGAAGCTTGACGTATGGATCAGCCAGCCCATTGGAGTCCATGGCTTTCAGTCCCTGTGGACGCAAGTAGACACACATAGACACACACACACATACGGTAGTGTCAAAGGTGACGTCATCATGCCCTCGAAACACTTCACACAACTGACAGGGTCAGGAAAAAGACTGAATATGACAGAACTCTTCTACTGTAGTTACATCTCAATATCGCCTCTGGGTGTTTCTTACCACGCTACCATTCTCTACCCTTCCTAGACTCCTTTGTGTTGTCCTCAAGGGAACCGTTCACCATGATTTACATAATTAACATCATGCGACATTACACAATATGTAATACAAGGCTTGTGCCCTTGCGCGATGGCTACACTGAAAGTGTCTGCCGCAGCAAACGGAGCGGCGTTATCCAACATTTTGCGGCGCTGCGAGATGATTTTGTCTTGAATCGACAAGCTGGCGAGAGAGTGCGATTTAAAAAAAAAAATAGGTTAAGAGATAGCTGTTTGGCGTGCTGTGCAAACATCGGTTCATTATGGAAGAATTGCTTTCAATGGGTCTTCAAGGAGGATTATGCAACCACACACACACACATGCACACACAGACTGGTTCTGTTTATATGAAGGAGATATTGAAACTGTGTGTACCTTTGCCTTGTGAATAGTACAATGAAGACAGTTGTTGTCCTGATCAAAGAGGAGGCTGAACTCCAGCGTTCCCAGGTAGGCTGAAAACAACACAAACCACAGCAATTACTGCCAGTAAAGCGACAGACACTCAGTCGCACACACACACACTTAAAAGCTCTGAGTCATATTTGTAGCAGCTGGCCTCTTAAAAACATGACGCCGCCTAATATGAATTGATCTGTCTTGTTTGATCACTGTTTGGGAATGAGCCCGAAACTTGCAGGGCTGAAGAGCGCTACGGCGACATTGTCTAATAAATCATCGGAGGTGGCGAGTCACACAAAGTGGGAGTGACAAACACTTTTTTTGGAAAAAAAATGCTTGACTCCACATTTGCTCTGCGAGCATATGTTGTGCTTCCGAGGAAAATTTGCAGAAACTCATTTCGAGCGAGAAAGACGACTCTCTTCTCTGTCGATGTTTGAGAATTGAACGTGTTGTTTTTCTGCAGCGTTGCCATGTAATTTTCACATGAATGAACACGCGCACGGCACAAAACTTCTCAGAACAACTCACTGTCCTCGTCATCGGAGTCGAGCATGTCCTCCCTGTCTCCTTCGTTGCTCTCCCTCCTCTCCCCATCCTTGTATCCCCCGCCCGTCTCCCCGTTGAAAGTCTCCTCCTTTAGGATCTTCTTCTCCCTCGGGGGCGGAGGCGTGCAGGGGTAGTCGTGGAAACGTGGGAAGAAGTCTGAGATCTGTGGGATGGGGAGGATGGGCCCCGGGCACACGTTGATGGCAAAGTGCTCCTGCATAGAGATCTTGACCGGCGAGGGTGGGGGCATAGAGGTGGAGTGCGACGTCGCCGAGGGCGAGGAGGCGGACGAGGAAGGGGTGGAGGTGGAGGAAGGGGGGATGGCCAGGTGGGAGGTGGTGGGGGGCGGTGGGGGTTTGGAGACGCTCATGTGGACTGTCGAACGGGACTGTGGGATGACAATGAAGGGACGGAGAGAGAGAGAGAGAGAAATGAATAAAGAGAACAGCTGGGATCATAGCAAAGGGGAGAAACAAGAGGCTCAGAACTAGAAAGAGAAAAACAAAACATCCCCTGAAAGTTTCAAACTTCCTCCTCTCAACAGCAGCAGGAGCAGCAGGGTCAGACGTATTCACGGCGAGTCGACGCCGGGGCGATATGTTGAGATTCACACCACATCTGAAACATCTTGGAAGGAAACCGAAATGTGCCTGAAATGTTTTTTTTATCAGTTCATGCTGAAACCTGACTTCTCAAAAAGGCCAAAATAGAAATTGCCGGAACCTTTGGCACTTCCAAAAGTGTGACTCACACATTGTGTCAGCACACCGAGTCTGCGCTCAGCGTGAACCTTCAAATGTAGTGCTGTAAAGTATGAGCAAGTGATGTCAGTCGCGTATCTGCACTTCACTTTAATCCTTCCCTTATCTCTCTCTTTCATTCCTCTCTCTCTCTCTCTCTCTCTCGTCTGTAAGCCCCCCCGAGCAATATTTACATAATACTATTTGAAGGCTTCTTCGGTCCTTAGCATATTTGTCACTAAATGAAGCACAATAACCGCGACCAAACTCCGACCTCGTTAAGCCAAACGCTACCATTTCTATATTTCCTCGGCGTGATTAAGAGAAACCGAAGATGTGCGTTTTCTCGTACTCTGCGATCGCGGTGACAAACTAGAGATCGGGATGTGACACTTTGTTTACTGGTGCTGGTCGCAGATTAGAAACTTTCAGCTGTTAAAGACCAAAAAACACTAGATAGCAGCTAAAAACATGCAGCCTTGAGACAATGGTATGACAACTGTATGACACAACTACATGACCACTGCAAACACGGGCAGGTCATTTGAGGATGAATGTCACGTCTCATCACCCCTATACACTGTATCCATCATGTCACTGCTGCTCACTGTCAACTCTTCTCCCTTTATGTCTTGTGAATTTTTGTCCGTTTCATCTTTTCTTTTTCCACCCGCCAAGAAAAAAAAAAAAAATGAAATATGAAATCATTTTTGCTCTTTTAGTTTTTGACTGATGCGTCTGTTGTGCGACTTGCCGAATAAATGGCCCCCTTTCAAGCCCCATTTGTCTTGCGTCTCGCTTTGATAGCTCATATCAAAGTCTTGATTCTGGGGGCTACAATGAATGATTATTTTTTCATTATCAGTTAATCATTTTTACAGATTTTTTTGTTTGTTTTTGTTTTAAACGTCAGAAAATAGTGCAGAGCCCAATCTGACACCTTTTTTTTTTTTGACAGATGCAAACATGTTTCGATTTAAACAGATAAAAGCAGCAGAGACGGATGATTGGCGCGATCATTCACTGGCATGACTGGCTGGAAAAATGACTCCAGACTTGATCAATCGCTCATTAAAATGATTGAAGATTCATCTCGTCTGTCGATCAACTAATGAACCGTTTAGCTCCGGTCAACTTGTGTAGCTGACAGATAGCTGTTAAATCTGTTTGTCTTTGCAGCAGCATTCTTTTTTTTGGACATGTTCAGATTTGAAGTTCTTGCATGTCCTCCTGTATGTTGTCATGTACAGTATGCATGATGCGATCAGAGCAGTTATAGATTAGACTCTGACTTTGCAATGAAATTGTTCCAGTAGAGGCAACGCAAACATCACAGAGTATTATTCCTCTGTGCAGGTGAAAGAACATTTTGTTTCATACTGTTTACATCCGTATATCTATAACTCAGCTCTCGTGCATCCTAAAACATGCTGACTCTAACTAACATACGTGATGCACTGCACACGCACCGAAGCCGTTCATATCCGATTTAACTCAGTTGTAAACTTGCATCTCTTATCGCACATCCCTCCTGCCTCACTAACTTACAGTACTCAAATACACTCTCTCTCTCTCACATGCACACACGTGTGTTAAAAACTGCCTGGTCCCATCTTCAGTACCTACACTCATTCAGTCACTCGCTCTGCTCTTATGTAACACAACACCCAAATTCACTGCTCGGGTACCCACATACGAACGATCACTTGGAGCATGTTGCTCACAAACTCTCATCCGCTCTCGCTCCCTCTCACATACAGAGGAGACGCACATGCGTGCACATGTGCACACACAGTCACACATCCACAAATATAGCCATCCACAAATACGTACCCAGGGACAGTCTTCATCTGTGCCAGCACTCCATCTTGCCTGCTCTCACGTCCTCTGTTTCTCACACACTGAGGAGCATGCAGACCAGCTTTGAGTCAATATATCCCTCTGTACTCTCTCTCTCTCTCTCTCTCTCTCTGTCTCAATTCGGTTGCTCTCCTCCTCTCCTCCCGTCCCTCCCTCTTTTTCCCTTCCCCTGTAGTTGTGACGTATCTGGTTAAAATCCCCCCCTCCGTCACTCGTTTGCAGACTGTGCATATAGTGCTGTCACTCACTTTCTCAGCATTGAGGAGATTTAAGGAAACCCGGGGAAGAAAAAATAAAAATGGTGGGTGAGGTGCAAAGAGAGAGAGAGACACACACACACAGAGCCATATATTTATATATATTTATATAGCTGGAGAGGAAAATGGGTGTGAAAACACTGAACGCACACAAAAGGAAATATTGCCCTGGGATGAGAAAAAAAAAAAATCCAGCAGCTGAAGGACGGAGAAAGGAAATTAAATTCAACATGTTGACAGAGCTGAACAAAATACTGTGCCAGCCTTACAATCACACTGCCAGATTACTTTGTGTTGGCCATGAGCATGGCCAATAACAGCCAAGCATATGCGTGTTAGCGTATGCGCTTGTGTTTTGTTTGTATGAATCCAACTGTGGCAGCTCTCGTAGTGTTGGCTGACACCTGCCACAGTAATAAAAAAGGAAACAATGCATGAGCAGCAGCGGACCTGTGCTGGGTGACACTGCAGTAAATTACTGCTGGGTGTAAGAATGAACGAATGTCAAGGACAAGGAATGGATGCACGCTGGTGTGACGTTAAGTTTGGGGATCCTGGAAGTTTCAGGATCTCATTTTTGGGAGATGAATTTTCATATTCTGTGTCACCTTTGATCGGTCCTGACAGCACTTTTTTTTTTTTATTACACTGCTTTCAAATCTCGTTTTATATATAGTTTTATAACTGTTAATAAATCATAAGAAATTCAGCAGGGCGTTAAATCTGTGGGCGGTCTACTGGAATTGATCCCAAAGATCACTATGTGTAATAACATCGTCTGTGAATGACTTTTTGGTAAACAAAGTAATATATGAATAGCCTTACTTCATGTTCAACCCACAGACTACACAAAGCTTGAAATATCCCTTTATTTGATGCAATGAAACGACTGTGATTTATCGCCTTTATCAAGTGTTTGTGGCGGGATTGAGGGCTAGCAACTTAATTATTTTTCCACGCATGAGGTTTAATGAGGTCAGAGGAGAAGAAAACAATATCTTAAGGGGAAAAATGTGGCTGATTATTACACTTAAGTAGAAGCAGGAGCTCTGTAAGATCTCAAACACTGAAAATAAAGCTTAAAAACATGCAGGTCAGGGGGAGGGGGGTGAATTTCAAAAGCTGAAAAACAACACGTTCACTTTGTAAAGTATAGCAGGCGAGCTGCTTTGATCGCAGAGAATATGGCATTTCAATGACGTGTTATCGGGGCACTAATTGATAACTGTAATTTTCCACGGTTGAGAAGTAACAGACGAGCAACAACAACAAACCCTGGCCAATTAAATTAATGGTCAGCTTGAGTGAAGACGTGAGGTAAATACATGTGGATGTGCATGCTTGATTTACTTTGGGCATCTCATTACTATCAGCATCATGTCATCAATACTGTGCTTACAGACCATTCCAGTGTATATTCATTAAATTGCGAAAAGGACACGAGGGCTAAATGAGTTGAAATGAGATAAATGAACGCTCAGTCTAGCGATGCTAAACTATCTGTCTATAAATACGTGCTTTAGACGTGGACTACGTGCTTCAAGTGGCTTAAAATGAATGCACAAGTGCTGCTGAAGTACTAGTACCTCTGTTTTTGTTGGAGGACGACGGCCCTCTCGTGCTCCTTACGGTTGGTTTCCACAGAGCTGCTCATCCCTGTAGTGAAAAATGAAAAAGCACACGTGTGCGACTGTGCATAGGTGAGCGCTTACTCCACCCACAGCGGTGGTTATCAGACAGCTGCAGAGCTCTCACAGCTGACCTGCTGACCACCAAAACTATCAGACACTCTCCACGTGGCTGGGCACACAGGAGACATACTGTACCCTACCTGCCCAGAGGGCTCTTATTGCAGTCTTGACACGTTCACGTCATGGTTGACTCACACAGAATTACAGATTTCTGGTGTGTCTTTTTACAGGGTTGGTTGATCGAAATTACCAAAATAAAAGTCTTAATTACACTTAATGGCATTTTGCCGTGGTTGTAGCTGCCATAGAGGACATCGAGGTCATGTCTCCTGTGTTCTTTCTGGGAATTCAGTGGCTTTGACGACCTTGGGGTGCTTACATTGTTTGCATTTTTTATTTTTTATTTTTAGGCTGATGCCACTAATTTTAGACAATATCTCTCCATTTTATTCATTCCTGGCAGCATCGTGAGAGCTTTTAAGCAGATGTTGGGGGCTAAAAAAAAGTTGGCAAAAATAACTAGGTGTAATTAGGTGCAAACTGTAGGGAAAACTTTGAGATTTTAATTTGGAATAATAATTAAAATTATGATAATTTAGAATAAACTAATTAGTAACTGTTAGTTTCTAGAAAAGTTTTCATGAAAGAAGCTTTTTTTAATAAAACTTGAGCAAATATAACTAAACAGCTACCTTAAAAAAAAACAAATTATTTTTTTTAAATTAAAGTTTTACGGCTCCGTATCTACAATAACCATGCAGACTGTTTTCATCATGTTTTGTCCTGAGTCTACCCAGAAACTTCATCAACACTACTCTCTACTGAAGAAATAGTGCTAGATTCCCCTCGGAAACATATAAACAGTATCTTTTTGGTAATTTAGGTTGACTGAACCCAGTGTGAGACAGATCTATTGGCAGAAATGGAATATAATATTCATAAATATAAAAAAAAGACACCTGAAAACAAGAACGTTTATGTTTTCGTTACCTTGGAATGAACCTCTAATATCTACACATGCAGTTGGTCCACTGTGTTTCTACAGTAAACCAGACAAGACGAACCAAACGCTGGCTTTAGTAAAGCCTTTCACATTTTTCACAGTCACTGTAGGTTCTTTCAAGGTGAGTCCGTCACAAAGCGATTTGTGCTGGGTTCAGCGCAACCTGGTTGAACTTTGAGGGGGCGTTGTGGTGTTAGTCACGCTTTGCTCAGCACAGTAAAAAAACAAACACTGTGACGTGACACATGCCATTGAAAATACAAAAAGGAGTGCAGTGATGCAGTTGCTGCGTTTGTGTCCAAAAGGGCGATGACGGGAGGGGTATTCAGTTGGTTGCAAGTTTTAATAACTGACGGAAAATTAGGGAAAGGAAAATGATGCCAGTGTATGACCTTGTGAAAATACTGAGTCATTGATCTGAATAACAACAATTCACAGTTTCATCCAACTAAAATTTATTTAAACTCAATTTATTTTTCGATTAAAATGAAATTCGACTCACTGGTGTCTTAAAAGTGGCTTCAAATGACTCACACATCCGATATTATTATCTGAATGGGAAGATGACGACATCATAATAATCATAATAATAACGTTCAACATTCAGGAACAGGTTTAACTGACGCCGTTCTCCATTCACAGTGACACCGAGCCACATCATGGATTTGTCTGGTTTACCGCGAGGGCAGCTCTGAGAAGGAAACGCAATCAATTGCGCTTGAAGAATGAAGTCTGGACAACGGGGCTGCGGTATTGATCTTTCTCAGGGGTAAACATTAGGTAGCCTGTCAGATGGATATTTAACACAGTGGCATTGCCCATGAGCTGACAAAAGTAAATAATAGTCAGCGGTGTCCAAAAAAAGAGAGATTCAAACTAGAAGAGTGAAGCCTGATGATGAGGAAGCAGTGACAGAGACAAATGAATTCAAAGTATGTTCAGTAATAGTGCAAATTTGCAAAAAATATACGTCCCCCCAGCGTCCATGTCAGCATGATTAAAGCATTCATGGCGCTCGTGAGTACAATATAAATAATAAACATCTAGAATGAGAGAGAGAGATCGGACGGAAAGGAGAGAGAGAGAGAAAGTAGACGACCAATTTGTGGAGGAGCATTCATGCGGTCCTTCTGCATGGCAAGATAATCTCCACCCATTACTACGGCACAAAGCAGTGCAGGTTTTCCATTAAGTGTACAACCACAGCCTCCGCAGCCCCTCAGCCAGCCATTAGGGCTCGAGATTAAGAAAAACCTCCATTTACATACTATGGCAGCATGGCGTACGCTGAATTCTTTAACATTCGGCATCACACAAGACGGGAAAAGTTGCATACATTATCTGATAAGGATCAAAGGAAGCAGCTCACGCCGTCCTACACTCGTCCTTGAATGTGTGTGCAGACATATCTCGAATTCCTGAGTTGTTCCTCTGCTGCTTCGACACAAGACAAGAGAGAAACTTATTTTTGATATGAAACCAACTTACATACTTTTTTTTCTTGGTCAAAGAAACACTTCTTTCTTCTGTGCCAAGATAATCCATCCACCTGACAGGCGTGGCATAAAAAAATGCTGATTAAACAGCCTGATTGTGACACAGGTGTGGTCGAGTACTGGCCAATCAGAGGCAGAGTAGAGCAGGTCGTGACCTTGCCCTCCTAAGGGGGGAGAAGTTGAAATAAATATAGTTCAGTGCCTGAAAAATGTAATTTTTGTCCCAGCAAGTGTGACCTTTTTTAGAGTGGCCTTTTATTGTGACCAGCCCGAGGCACACCTGTGTCACAGTCAGGCTGTTTAATCAGCATCTCGATATGCCACACCTGTCGACCGGTGGATGGATTATCTTGGCAAAAGGACTCACTACCTTTGACCTGGCAAACAAAATGAGCAACGCCTTAATGGAAAAAAACAAACAGATGGCAACTGCAGGGCAAAAATGAAGCAACCCCTCCGCCACCTCTTTTCGGTGGTCTAAAACACCTGTGGTATAACATTAACCCCTAAAATACACTGCATGCAGAACGGCTCCGATCCGGAACGACAGTGTACTCCGCCATCCGCCAACTCACACATAATCCGTTTGTGATGCGCTCAGGTGCGTCTCCGTCGGTCACCAAGCATCGTGAGAACGCACGAGATCTTGCGAATTCACGCATAATCGCGCGATATTGCCGGCTGTAGTCTCTTTGACTCCTGCAATAGCATTCCATGGCAGATCTTTTTTTTCTGGTGTCATAAATGATCACCTTGACCTCCAGAATCATCTTCTCCTCATCCATGGGGTCGACGGGGTGAAAAGACACCTGAAAACCCCTCACCTGTTGACTTCAGGTCGCCCCCGCCCATTATGACGTGTTCTTGTAATGAAACTCGATCCGCGGTGAACACGGAGTATTTTATTTTGAAAATAAACCTGGGTTTTCTTTTGTATTTTGTAGCTGATTTCCTTCCCCGCACAATCTGCTCTGTGCTGAATTTATGCACCGTGCTCCGGCGTCCGTGATAAATAGAAGTTCTGCGTATGTGTCGCGGAGGGCTGCCGGACGCCGCAGTCGTTCCGAAGACTGTGTGAGCTGACACGTTGACTAAAATTGAAACGTATCGGCTTCGTCGCCGTGGTGGAGCCGTTCCGCATGCAGTGTGTTTTAGGGGTCACAACAGCTAACAGCAGCTACAGTACGCAGAAGTTTATTTTGATGTCCATCGGGAAACTCTGTAAATCACAGAGAGTCCATGAAATACGACCCAGTTTCACCAGACTAAGTGAAATAGTTGGCGGTGCGGTTATCTTACAGTAGAAAAGTTGCACAATGTTCAAAAAAAAGGACAGATTTTAACTTAAATGAGATGTAACTAATAATACTCATTGAAAAATGTGAAAAATATCTTGGATAACACCATTTAAAGAGTATTCTTGCAATGCTGGCTCATTGTTCACGTCTTTATGTGTATCCAAAATGGGATAAAATGTGGTGAAACAGCAGCCGAAGGAGAGAGCAGACATCACCATCTCTGAACTCAGCCAACATCGGTTACACAACAATATCTTCCTGGAGTTAGAGTCTGACCCAAATAACTACAGTCTAATCTACAGCTACAGCTACAGTCGCAATCTTTCAATCATTAAATCACCTCAGCGGTGTGAGCCCAGTTCTGTCTCCTGTTAATAGCAGACACAGTCATCAGTTATCTGTCCTTCAAGCAAACTCTGTAAATCATATAGTAGAGTTAAAGCTGAGCAGGAGAGGACATCAACAAATATATTCTGTGTAAAACATGATCCAGTCTCACCGAAATCACTCTAAAGTATTAAAGTAATCGGTGAAGCTTGACCATAGATCCATGTTAGCAGCTCTCTGAATCACTGCGCTCCAGTGGCATCATTAAATGAGAAGGAGCGATTCATTGGATGCAAATGTAGTATATGCCCCAGAGAGCAGGGTGAGTCACCAACAAACGTTTAGTTTTTAAGCATTTCTGGAAATATCTAAAAAATGACTTTTGTGTCGTTGTTGTGCCAGATGCTGCTGTAAAGAAGATATATATATATAGATAAATAGACTTAAACATTAATTTTGACTTAATGGGGACTTAAAGGTCATTAAGAGGCAGGCGCCATATCTCAAAGCGACTTCAATCGCTATAAATTGACTGAATTTAATAGGCGGCGTGATGTTGGCGAGTGTACTTTTTTAACAGGTGGCTGGTTGTTGATGTTCCCCGGGGGTGGCAGTTGGTGTCACAGGTGCTGCTTGCACTCCACATCACTCTGCTTCAGGGGGAAATCATTGGTCGTGTTGGCAGAGAGTGCTTTTCTGTCAAGGTGCATTATTCTTCTCACCACGCGCCCCCCAACTTCAGCCTCGCACAAGAGGCATCTCCACTCTTTCGTCTTTCTCTCTCAGCTCCATCCCGACACCACCTTCCACTTTCACCTTTCCCTCCTTTTTTTTTTGTTATCAGTCTTCCTCTCTCTTTCTCTCCCCTCTTGAGGGCTGTTCTAACACAGACAGATCCCATTAACCCTACCTGTGATTCGTCCTTAACTCTGACAAGCAGGGGGCCCCACGAAAAAAGAAGAACAGACGTGCGATTCTTTTAATCTAAATTCATACACAATGTCACCGGACAAGTTTTCATTCTTGTAATATTTATTGTGACAGGTCCAGCCAGCGATGCAAAAGAAAAGAATGACCCCTGTCAAATGAAACCACAGAGTGGTGGAACAACATCCCCTCAGGTTAAAGGTGTAATTTCTTTTGTTTATTTTATGCGTCTTCTTGTCATTTTTCGCCATGTGCATGCCTCTTAACATTTAGGTCATGTCGTTTTGGTATCAATCCCATGTTTTCATGTGGCAACACACCACGTGGTGCCGTTAGAAACAAACGATTGGATTCGAGTCAGGTGGCTCGTGGGGTTTGTCATATTTATTGTTTTTATCTCCCATGAGGTTAAATTATTTTCACGTAAAAGCTGATCTCCCAGCCAGCTCCAAAGCAAAGCTCAGCACTGCCACATTATACATTATATGCCACTGACCCAATTAGATCCTGCATAGATGTGATGTATTTTCCCTCTGTTCACTTTCCCTTGTTCACCCTTTCCTTTATTTTTCCTCCGCTCCCTTTGATGAATGGCTTCGCTTTTTAGGACAAATGACAGCTCGTGATTAATTGTGTGTGCACTTTCACACTTCCTCCTTCTCACGCCATTATTTTTTCTATTTCAATTTCAGTTTTCACCCCCGTGTAACTAGCATTCTTTTCTATCTTTACCTGGGTCTGCCCCATCAGCATATTACCATAAATAAAAGAGGGGAGGGGAGAGGTTGAGGTGGAGAGGAGTGTGGCTCAGAGGCAGGGCAAAAATGTTGGGGTGAATGGACGGAGGAGGGAAGGGGGACGAGTGAGGCTCCGGATCGGAAGTCTGAAGGTGACTGCAGAGAATAAGAAATGAAAGAGAAATGCAAATGTTATAGGAAATAGACAGAAGGTACAAAAAGAAAAGATCAGTGATGGATAGATAAGAGCTGGAAGAGACATGAAATAAAAAGAAATGCAAAGAAAGGAAGAAATTGACAGGTCTGATGAAAAAAAAAATGAAATCCTTGAGCTAAAACCTTCAGATCTCCAAGTCCTTTTTATAATTTGGAGCAAAAAATGGCCCCCCGCTATCACACAATGAATGGCGTGTAAATGCAGTAAATAACAGGAGAATGAGCCGGAGATGGAAGAAGGAGTAAAAACTGGGACGTATTGAAATAGCAGTGATTGTTGCGAGGTGTGCAGCCAGTGCCCCGTGGCAGGACGTCATGCCGTGCTTAATGAGGCAACAGTGCAGGCAATTAGTTCCTGATATGACATTATCAGTCACCAATGAGTGAACACACCATTAACCATGACACCCCTTACAATGGGCCGTCATTTTCTGCCTCCCGCTCCCTGCACACAAACTGCGTAAGCATGTGTTAATCGACATAAAGCTAACAATCGTTCATGTATGAAACGACTGTGCAAGTTTAAGTAAAAAATCAACCGTCTCAATCGGTCCAACGTTGCTTGTTTTCAAGAAATTATGTTATAGTTATTGTTACTTCTTGTAGTTGCCGCGGATCCTCTCGCAGGGTGTCCGTTGTAACGGACAAACTAAACACTGGCTCTAAATATAAATATTTTTCGCTCATGTCGCGGGCACCGTACTTTCTCCTTCGTTCTTTGTACAGACAGGAGGACAAGCACAGAACACAATGATCTTTTCATTACCGTAGGCAAGCAACGCGTTCGTACCGAGCGTCAGCAAAATATTTATGGTGACAACTGGAAATGGTCACAAGTACAGGGTGGTTACGACTGATTTCTAATCTGACTCATACCTTATTGACTTCTTTTTTTTTTTTAAACGGATGGAGCAGGCGCATACATTTGGAAAGAATGCAGTGCATTATGAAAATTACATCCATGAAAAGTGGGCGTCATTTTATATTCAAGGACATCTTTCTGAAAAGTGTGTCTCCTGAAGAAAGTGTTGCATTTTGGGTTGTTTTTAGTCTTATTGTTGCCGGACTAGAGTGTCTTCAAGTCTATGAATATTGTGTCTTTTAGCCCTTAAAGTGTTTCGTTAGCCCAGTTCAACCTACAGGAGAATAGAGGAATTAAACTCTTGACAAGTGAAAACCTTGACCTCCAACAGCTTGTTGGGAGAGTTTGTATACATGTAAAAATGAAGCGCAAGACGGACGGTAAATTGGTGCAGCGTCAGCAGCAGCAATGTAGACGTTATACTTGGTCCATCGTGGGGAAGTTGGAGTTAAGCCGGAAAGCAAAGCTCTCAATTTTCTGGTTTATCTAAGTTCCAACCTTCACCTGTGGTTTATGAGCTTTGGGGTAGTGACCGAAAGAACAAGATCACAGATACAAGTGGCCGAAATGAGTTTCCTCCACAGGGTTGCTGGGCTCAGCCTTGGAGATAGGGTGAGGAGCTTGGATATCAGAGTAGTACCCGCTGCTCCTTCATGCTGAAAGAGTGCAGCTGATGTGGTTTGGGCGCCTTATCCAGGGATGCCCCCTGGTTGACTTTCTTTGGAGGTGTATGACCAGCTTGCAGGGCAGATCCAGAATGCCCTGCTCAGCCTGCTTCCACCACGACCCTGGATAAGTGGTAGGAAATGGGTAGATGGATGGATATTTGGTTCAATACAGTCTACAATACAGTTTCGTAATTTCGTTGTACTGTACTTGTACTGTTACAATAACAAATAAAGCCTTTATCCAATCCAATCCAGTCTACTGGAATCGTTATCTGAGAATCAGACATATTTTTACTTGTTTTCCCTATAAGAACCACTTAGTACTGACTAAAGCATGATTCAAACATTTCATGGTTATGTTTAAGAAACTCATAATCCTTAGTTAAGGGTAGTTATCTTGTTTAAATACAGTAAAAGTGAACAGTGACTTGAAAGAAAGAAGATGTTTTGCAAACTCCACTCTCCGGTGTCAAAGTCCTGCATTTTAAAGTAATGCAATTCCATTAAAAGCTTTAGTAAATGAATGTAAAGTTGGAAAAATGCCTGTTATATAACTGCATCTGCAGCATATGGTTTTTGTAATCAGCATTTTTAAGATTTGGCTACATGTTGCTCAAAGACTGCACCGCTGGCTTGAGCCAATCCAAAAATCAAGCCAAATGATTTCCACTAAGTAAACATTTCAAAGGTTTACACTCCATTGGGAGCTGAGTGGTGCATGAAATTCCACAACATTATTGCACTCTCTTGTCTTTTCTCTGGAAAAAAGGTAAGGGGTGAAATAAGTTTCCACTTCTTAAAAAAAAAGCAAAGCGCTAAATAAGGGCTTTGGCTCGGCGCACTAAGCATATCTGAGCGTGGCGAGGGTCTGGGCGCACAGGGGAATAGGTTCCTCAACAGCTTTCCCACTGCAGCACTGCCTCACTGGGCAGCGGAAGAAGAGAGAGCGGGGGAAGACAAAGTGAGAAACGGGGAGGAAGCACAAAAATTAGATTATGCCTTACATGCAGTTTTTGCTTTCACGAGAACACAGGAAACTTCTTTGCTCTACTTACCGGGCTATCATCTACCTATTTAAAGTCGCTCGTACATCCTATGACTCATCCGTGAGATAACAGCATGTTTTTTTCCACTGGAATGACAAGGCAAAGAAGATGTAGCCTTTTTTTTTTCCTTTTTATACATTTTATAGAGAGGTGTGATATTTACAAGAATCAAAGGTCGTGCAGAAGGTTTGTCCAGTGAAGTGAGACAAAGTTCAGACACTGACCACTGCAGACCAAAGCGAAATGCCAAGGAGCGGAACAACACAGTTTGTATGGACGGTTACACCTCTTTGATTTGGAGGGACTGAAGATGTGTTACTTTTATCCTGCAAAATAACTATTCACACTAAGATAAAGACCTTTTTTCACGGGTTGAACCTAAAGGTCCTTTAGTGAGACAAGTTGGCAGTTAATGAAGAGCGTGGAGTTGGATAGAAGATGGTTTCGTGAACATGAAAAGCCCTCGCATGCTTTGCCTGACTTAATTAACGAGCAGCAGTCACTCGGTGAAGAAAAAAGCACAGTGATGAAAGGACAGACAGAACAAAGAAGGATACACATCCGCCACTACCAAGACAGCTTTACAAAGCGCCTTTAGTTTAAACTTCAATATGTGAATCCGCCGTCGTCCTACCGGTGACATTTAACATCCCGCGTGTCAGTACGCCACTTCGTGCTTGAATGGCGGCCCACACTTTTTCAGCTGTCAGTTAATTAACCTCTTGAACCTTGAATTCTCCCCTTTTCTGTTGGGCTTTTTTCACACTTAACACCATATATGCAATATATATTCTTCATCTGCTGAACATCCAAAGATCTGTTCAGTTTAATAGCTGCAACATCGTGTGCAAATTTGCACACCCGTTTCCATCAAACTCTTTGAGAAAAGTCCAATAATATGTCATGTTCACACGTTGAGTCACCTTTCTGTGAGATTTTGTTTCACATATATCTTTTTGACTTTACCGGCTGCTTTTGTTTCTGTCGTGTTACCGGTGTCCTGATATGGCGCTCCTCCAGCAAAAGAAAGCCTAGTAATTGACTTACTCACAGTATGAACAGGGAGCCAAAGTCCTGATGTCAAGTCTGGGCAAGACTCCTTTTCTACTATCATCTGTAACTCAGTGCAATCTGTCATTGAGAATTGCCTCCATTTGTCTTGCTGAAAAAAGGGAGACTTCCTGGGTTTCACTTTCCATATTCCATATATAGGACAAATGCAGGATTAGGAAAGTTAAAAGGTGCGATATACAGTGGTCCCTCGTTTATCGCGGGGGATACGTTCTAAAAATAACCCGCAATAGACGAAATCCGCGAAGTAATCAGCTTTATTTTTTACAATTATTATACATGTTTTAAGGCCGTAAAACCCCTAACCACACACTTTTCTCAGACAGGCATTAACATTTTCTCACATTTCTCTCTTATTTAAACACTCTCAAAGTTCAAACTTTCGCAGATTTAACAAAAATAAGTACAATACTGTTTTAGTAAATGAAACCGTATTTCACAGTTCCTCTGACGGTGCCTCTTTGTCCTGGTGCTGCTCCGCTGTAACGGCTTTTTCCTCTGAAGGCCTTGGTGCAGGTGTTTTTTCCCGAGTGCAGAACATACGTACTGTACAGTACGCTGTAAAAAAAGCATGCAAAATTACACACACTGTACAGTACGCTGTAAAAAAAGCATGCAAAATTACACACAAAAATATCTGCGAAACAGCGAGTCAGCAAAAGGTGAACCGCGTTATAGTGAGGGACGACTGTATACGAATCTGAGAGATTTACAAGTTTAAAGAATGTAAGAGGTAACCGTTCTGACGTTATGTCGTTGTGTTGTGGAGATATCTACTGAAGTTTGCATCTTAACCAGCTTGATTAGCCCGTCTTGTCTTGAAATACAACTTTGTACCTCAAGAGGTGATAGTCCATGTAGCTCAAGCCTCCTCCCTGTTATTTCAGCCAAGGGATGTGTGCAAGCAGCAGGTTTGCTATGTTACACAAACTCTGTTAGAAAAAATAAACTGAAATATTCTTACATCTATTTTCACTGTCAAACAGAAAAATACAACCGTACACCTTCTGAATTAAAGTTTCTCTCTCTCACTGAACTCAGACTCATCGTCAAACATGCTTAATTTAAACTCTCAGAATAAAACTCGCCAGAACTGTCTTTCTACTGTTCCACCAAGTTTGTTCAGTGTTCTCTGCCTGACATCTCTTCTGTTTCTGAACCCAGAACTCGTGTCTTTGTCTCCGCTGTTCGTACCCTCTGAACTGTATTCCCGTCTTCAAACTGGACTCATTCAGTGACACAGAGTCTGTGTTTGGTCCTGGCCTGGTTGTGTTCATTGAATAAGTTTAAGTCAGGTTTCTAGTTCTAATCTCTGCTTTTTAAAAAACTTCATAATTAGGGAACAAATGCTCAACTAATGCATGACTCATGATGAATTAATGCAGGTCGTCAAAAGTCACTATGACTTTGTAATTAGTTCACACTTAATAGATAATCAGTTAAGGGATTTTAATTCACAGTTCATTGATATGCAACCAAATTATCTAGATTTCAATTAGATAAAATGTTTTTCAGATCAGTGCTTTTGCTCAACCTCTCTAAAAAACAGAATATGAATCTATTATTTAATCAAATCAAACAAATTCAGGTCCCTTAGACTGTAGAAAATTGGCCATAATTTGAAACGTGCACCTGGAATGATTCACCCACAGGTTGTCCGATGTGAGGTAATAAGGGCTAATGATCCTGCATCTTGAATCTAAAGCCATTTAAACCAAAAACAGATTGAAAAATTAAATATAAATTCATTTAGATTCATAGATTGGCTCATCTGCCTGCCCGACATGTTTGCAGTGAGTTGATACGATTGCCCTTTTTGTTCTGGAGGACAGAGGCAGGCAGCTACCTCTCTAATCCCCACATATTTAGCCGGATAATCACCCTTCATTATATAATCCTCAGGCTAGGTAACGCTTCATACAATAGAGATACACCTCACTCCTCATCGGCCGAGACAAACAAGGAAGATTAAATAGATTATAAAAAGAACAAACTCTTCTGTTTATTTCCTTTCTTTTGGCTGTGACTGAAGAAGGTAAGCTCGTACAAAAAGTTAATTTTGCCGTTTTGTTTGTGTCAGCTTGTTTTTCTAATCTCCAATATTTAATAATTCAAAACTACTTGAATCAGCTGAAGTTCATTTTTCAGCGAGCGAGCGATTTTGTTTGAGGTGGCCGCTCGTTCTCTAACGAGAATGACAGCCGTCTCTTCTCTGCTTTAATAATATCTGATTATCTGGATCTGGAGTATGTTTCTCTGTGCAGGCTGACAGATGGCCAGCCCACTCTTTCTGTTTGTTTTGGTTCAATATTTGTGCCCCCGTTGCTCGCTACAATCACATCAACACTCGACTTATTTAAGCCAGCTCCACTGTGTGATTATTAGGCAACACAAGAGGAGGAAGAGGCTGTAATTAGGCACGCGTTATACAATGCAGTAATGAGGAGATTGTCCCGAGTAAAGAGACAGTTAAAGATGTCTGCGGATGAGAAAAATATCTAATTCTCACCCTCCTGTTTCCTCCTATCTGCACCAATACTGAAGGTGACAGTCTCATTTCAGAGCCGTGACATGAAATCAGTACTGGGGGGGAGGGGGTGTTAGAGGAAGGTAGGTGGATGAAGTGGATGAAGTTAGGCAGAGGTGTTAAGATCGGTGACGATAAGATGGAGTGCCAGACCCGATTGCATTACTATCGGTTGTTTATGGATCAGACGCACGCTGGTTTGGCCCTCTGGGATTGATTGTCTTGTGACTGGACAGCAGGAATGGAAAAATAATACGAAAGACAAAGAGAAAACAGAAGGATGGGTGAACTCGCAGCCAATCTGAATAGAGCTTTCTTTCTGTGGCTTTGTATGTTGTGTGTTAGCACCTGCCAGGGAGATTAATATTTGTTCGTCTGTTTGCATGTCATCTGGAAGTGTATCTCGAAAAACGATTAACAGATTTCGAAGACTTTCAGTGTAAATTTTGTGCCATGTGCTGAAGAACAAGTGTTGCAATTTCCTTTGAAATGAAAAGTGGAAAAGAATAAAAAACTTCACTGATTTTACATATCAAAGTCTGTTCACAGAGCTCGGAGAATAACTGTACAAAGTCTTTTGTGGTTCCCGTTAAACAAAATCTGATAAATGTTCTCAAGCAGAGTCAACCTCATGGAAAGACGTAATTAGTAACGTCTTAATTATGCATAACTTTAAAGTCTTAATACAATTTGAATGGGTGAGTTACTGTATATCTAGTGCAGCTGTCATGAATGGAGAAATTAGCTTTCTACCAGGCTGTAAACATGTTTATTTCAGCGGTGAGGTTGGACATTTTAACATGGGGACTTATGTGTTGTGGATAAATTGCTGAAGTCAAAGGTCAATGTTGAGGTCAGGAGGGAAGAAAGTGTTCAGGAGCCTCTGACGTCTTATGCTGTATTATTTATTGATGCTTGGCCAAGTAGAATTAGAGACACTCTCAAAGTTCATCAGAAGTGCCTGAGTCGGTCTCACATTCTGACGAACTCGTGATGGTGGATAAACTTTAAACCCCAAGATCACACCCCAAATACTACACACCTAGAATTAGTCAAAGAGAATGTCTTTACCCTTGGAGGTGTTATTGTCAGCATATTCTAGGCTATCTATTATGTCTATGAAGGCAGCAATAGGTCTCTTTAACCCCGGCCACCACAGTGTTAAGATATGGTGGCACCTAGTCAAAGACAAACAATTAATACTGCCGAGGACCTCAAGGCCCACACGTGACCCCACATGTGTAGCCTAAGGATAGAAAATTCCACAACATTATGGAGATGTCATGTGATGCACATTGGCCCAAAAAGATTTTTTCCATTAGCTTACATTGTAAAAAAAAAAGCAGCTATAAAACAGTGAATACATTTTTTTTTAAGCATCACCAACCCTGCGTCTCATTTCACTATCAGAATTGGATCCAGTTGGTATGATAATATCTGGAAAATCTAGAAGAGCCACGCGAATAAACCATTTTGAGGGTCACTAGTGTGCTTGCTCTATCAGCCGCACAATGTAAAAGCATATTTGGAGGATCCAGGTTTTTGCTTCATGCAGCACCGAGCAGTTTCCATAAGAATGAATGGATCATTGCCTCCATTGCTCTACCCAGTTCCCATTATAAATCCATGTTTATACATCTACTTAATTGTTATTGATATGCCAACCATTTTTTTCCAAACACAATAACATCAAATGTTTTTTTCGGAATGTCTAATACAACTAATGTTTCTGTTTTCCTGATGAGGACCTCTAGTGGCTGCGTGATTTATGGCTAAACCTGACAACATCTCAAGCACAGAGGCTGCAAACAGGATCAGGAACGCAGTAACAATCTGTCAGTAGAACTAGCTGAAGCTACTCTTCGATGTATTTGCAACCAAACTTGCACGGATCAACTCTGAGTGAGCAAAATTTGCTAATATTCAAACTACGTGTGACCCTGTACAGGTGCGACTCTTTGAAAGTTTTGCACAATTCATCTTTTATACAAAGCCCTAATGCACCCAAACAAGATTTAAGTATCCTCCAAAAAAAAGAAAATCATGACCTCTATCTGCATGATGTCTGTCTCTGTGTATTTTGATGGAGATTCACGTCCAGGTGCAGAAAACTATTCTCTCTCATAAAAATAACATTTTTAAAAGGATCGTGCAGCTTTGGTGGAGTCATGACCTCTCTGAGTGCTTTCTATTTTCTGTCTGTCTGTGTGTGTTGTACGACGCATACAATGAATCCCAGCACCCTTCACTCCAGTGGCTCTTGTGAAATATATTTAGAAACCTCCATTCGGTGTTTAACCCCTAACTCTCCAGGCCCACGCCCCGTTCAGCTCCGACCCACAACCGTCACAGCCCTCCGAGTGCAGCACGCTCTCCATCATCAAGCCGCGTTAGCCGTGTTTGTTTTAGCCCAGTCCACCTGGCCCTCCATTTCATTACTTCAATTAGCGTGATTAGGATCTAAAATTGCTTGTGTCGGCTCAGTGATTGACAGCAATTGGCCACTTAGGGAGGAGAGCTACAGACGCACGGTGCTGCTCAGTGGCTTGTGTAGAGAAATGTGTGTCTGTGTGTGTGTTTGTTTACCCTGATGGGAGTTTGTGCTCACTGAAGATGAGAGCAATTCTTCAGGCAAACAATGTGAGAACCAACACTATAGAAAATCCAGATATCTTGCCTCGCCCATATGTGCGATGTGAGAGTTTAGGGGGAGTGGAAGAGACAAATGTGTGTGTGTGTTTGTGAGTGTGTGTGTGTGTGGAGTAAACATTATGAACTTATCTTTAATGCAAAGCAGATCACCTGCTGAGAGTATCTATATAAATAAACTGCTCTTATACTATGGGGTATGAAATGTAGCGTATAGGCTTCAGACTCTATGAATAATTTTCCAAGAACTGTGATCATGTGTTGACATGGAGAATTCCTCCCTCCTCATCTTCCGGCCCGTACGGCTTAACATGCTCTAAGCGTGTTACAATCAGCATGTATCGCATTGCACACTGATTGCGCGAGAGAGCGTGACAGACAGGCAATCACTCCTCAGTCATGGCACGTTTTTGTTCGGGGGCCCAGCAGGGAGTTGAGAATGTGTCTTGGGGGGCGGAGGCACATTAAACGGTGGAGCGTAATTTAAAGGACTGGCTGGTCCTCGTGTCTCTTCTCATTACGGCCCTCGTGGTCTACGCGGCTTTAAGTAGCGACCGCTCGAGCAGATCTAGGGAGTATCTGTCTTCGCAAAAAACCATCTTTCCATGTGGCATGTGAGATGGTCGGGAGTGAGGCGTTTATGTTTATAGGCGTCAGTGCAAAGTACGGCCGTTCATCATCAAGCGCTGATAACCAGAACCGCAGAGGTCCATGACAGAACATTAATCTGCCTTTCAAACAGACAGCCACGTCCTCCTCCTCCTCCCTCTCTGCATATCCTACACGTGATTGTCATTCACTCCCTTGTTCTTCATCTCTCTCTTCACCATCTTCCTCTATCTCTCGCTTCCAGTTCTTCCACATCATTCATCTTCTCTTTTAATCCATTCACTTCTGCCGTCTTGAGCTTTCCAGCCGGCGCACTATTGTTTGGGTGTGTCCTCACGTCCAAATTAATCTGAAGTGGACTGGGGTGAATCCCTCAAGATGTAGCAGAACCCACGTGTACATGTGGCTTCATCAGATCATCAGCTCACTCGGCTGTTCCCCCAAAGCACTACACAACGTTTTAGCGTCTTTGAGCTCTTTGTTTTGGTTTTACAGCCCCACACATGTATTGTTTTGGGTTAATCAACCTCAGTTCCCACCGCACCACTGCTTTTTAGCAATAAAAGATAAAACCCCCACTGTACACCACCTGCCCAGCTCAGAATAAACAAAGTTATCAACTTGCTTGTGAACACAGTGGAGGGTTTAGCAAAAGTAAAAAGCCAGATATTTCCCCGAGGGGTTGACGGAGAGCAAAACACAGCTAAAAGGAGAGTGAATACTGGACCGCTTGCCAGAAACATGACTGCAAATGAATGCTAATGATTCTCTGTGTCTGTGTGAATAGGAAAATCTTTGCAAACACATTTAACAACTTCACAAGGTGTTAAATTATTAATGCAGCTTTAACAATGTTGAATATTAAGTTTTATTTGTCCAAAACGTATATTTAGCCTTTCGTAAACGGACTGGTCCTTTCCCTCGGGCTCGCATCTTGATGTCCATTTATCTTTTTTTCTTCCACCCAGGATGTCTCTGAAAGGTGCGAAGGGAAGTCCAGAAAGTAGACCATCCTCTGCTGCCAGGTCAGTGGGTTTTAACTAAAAGTGCTGGAGAAAATTAATAGAGAATGGATACACTTTAATTAAAAGCTGTGTGGAAATGGGAGGTTGTGAACTTTAAGCTTGTACTTGCCAAGAATCATTCATTTTACTTTTCTCCAGAGTTTCAGTCAGTGCCGCATTCAAAAAATTCAAACAGTTGCCTCCCATCGCAGTCTGAATCCATCCTAACCTCCTCAACATGAGGGTCCATCCCTGTGACAAGCCACAAAGCTCAGCGTTGTTGATTTTTATCGTTGGTTATGAGATTTAATATTTATTCTCGAGACATTAAGTGCACTTTGAATTGATTAGGGCTTCTTTCTCTCTCCTAGCACGACTCCGCGAGGAGGAGGAGGAGGAGGAGGAGGGAGGGGCGCTCCGGTGGCTGGCAGATCGCCAGCTACGAAGAGATTCAAGAGCAAGGCCCTTCAGCTCAGCCTCTCCAAGAAATTTTGGTGATTATCATTCTCTGTTGCCAATCAATTGATTAGATTTGCGTGCACCCAATTAGCGCCATCGATTGGTACATGAGATGCAACACGGGGCTTTCAGAATTTCAAACTTCCTTCACTGACGTAAACACTGATGTCAGCTGCTTTTTCCATCACAATTATGTCAAGGGAGGATGGATGGAGTAATCACCCAAAATGCACTTGAGTATGTTTATTTAAGTAAGTTTAGAAGTGTGGGATGAGGGTAAGTGTAGTCCTGGCTTTGATGATGACAGCTCTCAACACTTGACACGCAAATGCACACTCCACAGCACAAAGACGCCCTCGGCCCAGGAGAAGGGCTCTGGTGACGAGGACGGTCAGCGGCGCGGTAAAAGGAGCAGCACCAGCTCAGCGGTGGCCGCAGCCTACATCACCTACCTTAATAAGCTCTTTGGACAGGTCAGTTCAGCAGCACATTACCACTCTCATACTCACATGCATGCTGTCACAGCCTTTGACGCACTTGTTGGTTACTAGGTTACTCCGAAAAAGGACATTTCTTCCTGTTTTATCAAAGCCATCATCAGTAGAAAGAGTCGGAGAACAGCGGCGAACAAAAAGCACGCTGCCAGCCAATTACTCACTTTCATCAATTAAGCCGATGATGTCATGGGCTTAAACTGCTTGTAAAGTCGATGCACGTCAACAGTCGATGGTCTCAGCATCACTGCTCATGTACCTGTTCCCGAGGGACAAAGAACAGCAGCGAAATGCTTCAAAATGACTCATGTTCAAGTGACAAAGCCCACCAGTGACCGGCGTAATTATGGCTCTCGTCTGTGTGGAGCAAAGGAGGGAGTCGGGTGTTATTTGGTTGAATGGATAGGTCAAAAAGACATTGGATTCTAACATGGGGGGGATGCAATCCGTTTCCCATTTCAAGGGTCAAGAGACAAGAGTCAACTGTGTTTTCTTTTTGTGACTGCAACTGTCCCAATGTCATTTTTCAATAAATATGGACATTGATGTAATTGTGATGTCGGCCAGAGGTTTCTGAAGAGGCTCTGCCGTTTCTCGGCTAATATGAAAACGGGCAAAGACACAGAGCGTCTGTGGCGAGCTGAATGACGTCTGGTTGCTTAAAAAAAGCAACCTGTGGCAGCACTTACCTGTCAGTCAAAGCAGCCACAACGTTAATCATGCATAACTTGAAGCCTTGATATAATTTTAACGGGTGAGTTCTATACAAATTCAGACTCAGTACAGTTGTCATGAACGGGGGAAATTATAGCTATAGAGACCAAAACTGTTTATTTCTGCTGTGAAGTTGGGACATTTTAACATGGGGATTAACTCATTGGCTTCACTTCAGAGCCACGGAGGGTGCTGGAACCACCTTTCAATATAAAACACTCCGGTACAATAACACACCACCTATTAAGACCTCAATAATAAACATAAATTTGTCTCCACGGGCCGTTATGGTGTTAGACAGATTGTTGGAAGCGAGTGGAAAAGAAAGGTCGATAAAGCTGAGCTTTACAGAGTCGCAGCCAAAATAAATAACATAACATTGACTTTAAACTTACACAGAATGGAGTGGATGGAAAATGGATCCATCTGTTCAGCTGTGGTAACCATCGACGTGTTTATATGGAAATATATAAACACTGGCTGTAACTGTTTGCAATGAACGATGAATTAACACCTCGTTTATAAACCATGAATTGCTGATCCGTCAGCCGAATGACTGTGCAAAGTCAATATCATTACCCATTTCTTTTTATTCAGACATGAAACCATCTGACTGTGGTGAGATGTTGCCTCATCCTGTGAAAAGAGAGAGAGAGATCCTTTCAGAGTCATTCCAATAATTCCACTTCACAGATGATATAGTGTCTGGACACTGGGCCGACTTCCACGAACACCCTGATTGGTTCAAGTTAAGCTTTGGCTCTGTTCACGCCTGATACTCTGATCCCAGATTTCTGTAGAGCTTAGAAAGAATAAGTTGGGCAACTGACAAACTGGAAATGAACCAAGAAGCGATCCAGTTCAATGGCACCTTCACAATTTCAGTTAAAAACTTTTTTTTACAGTTGATTTATAGAGAGGGAGGCACAGTATATACTGCATGTCGTGTATGTTCAGCCCTGGAAACAGAAAACGTTGCTGATTTTAAGTGTGGGAGACAGAGAGGAAGACTTTGGCTACACGGTTGTCTTTGTGTGGAGGAAATGGATGTGGATCAGATCCAGGATGTTAATAAGACTGCCTTAAAAACTCTATTCTGTCAAGGACAGAACTCTGGATTGGCAAATACCCATTAAAATAATTGGTAGGAAATGGACAGTGATTACAAGGACTTATTCTATGTTTGACGAAAATTGAAAAGTTAAAACTTCAAATGCAGAAGGTCACTATTATATAATTAGAAAACTGTCTGTGCACCAGCATTATGTCTGGAGATATCCATATATTTACTTACCTATAGTCCATTCAGACACACTGACCAATAACAAATATACAGCGAGGACTACCCCGCTTTAAAATGGAGATGAATCAAGAATATCTAAAATATAAAGAGGAGCATAAAAGTATCAACTAATGCTGCACTCTGGTCTGAATATAATTGGATATTACAAGCTAGCTGATAGCCAAACAGCTGATTAATGAGCCAGTGATTGCACGCATGAACGAAGACCTTTCATTGCTCCCCCTGATCTAACGCTACGCTCCATTACAATCCGGTCTCTGAAATTACATTTATGTAATACTAAATTGTTTTTCGCAGTTGTGTTGTGGTTAAATCACCGGCTGGGTTATGTTGAGAGGTGATGTTTTTTAAGTAAATGAGGTTTGGTTCAGGATTTTGAATCTAGAGACTGCGTTTAGGGTTTAGGTTTGGTGTTTATGGTTTAAGCAACAAAAGCATTTAGATTGTAAAAGATTGTGGGTTCCAGTTAAATTCAGTTAAAGACTAAGACCATAATCTCTCCCTAACCTTAACCAAGTGCTGCATGTGTCTAAACAGAAACCACAGAAGGTTTAATAAAGCTGTAGTCTCTGCAAGCAGATATTGTTTTTGCGAGATTGGGGTATTCTGGCAGAATACAAATGCAAGAGTAAGTCGGGAGGGAACACTTTTTTTTTTTTTAGGTACGTTAATTAACAACACTTCTTCATTATGTTAATAGAAAATGCAGCCAGCTTCACGTTTGCTTCAAAATGTTTTTGTGGTTGCAAATGAGTTGTATATAAATGTAATTTCACAGTGTTGTCTATTATGGCCAGGGAAAAAAACGTAATTACTCCAAGAAAAGTAATTGTTTCTTGGGCTTACTGCAGTACTTGGAGGTCTGTTTAGATACATTAATATCTGTGCAAAGCATTCTGCTTTACATCAAACATCAGAATGGGTGTGAAATCAAGGGCAGAAGGTTCTCAGCTGTCCAAACATACATGTGTTACATACTTAACTTTTGGCATTTGCCTTTATACATAAAATATCTTATTTTACTGGAAGATAGTGATCAAGGAGGTTCGTTAGTCAGAGGGTTTGAGGTAGCACTGTTGTTGTTATGACTGTTATTACTTTATAGGATGAAACTCATAAAAGATCCTTTTAATCATAGAAACCGTGTAGGACCCTGGTGAGACATTACTACAAAGTAGAGCCAAAGGCTTCTCCATAAGTGTCTTCATCACAGGAAATGGATTTACGGTAAAAGATAACAGAGAAACCTACGCCGAGGGGACTTGTGCGTCTACCAACGTTTTAATTATGTCTCATAGCAACAAGAGTTCGTAATAACTAATGGGACCGTTTCATTGTTTTAAAGCAATTTACTAAGATTGAAACCTATTTCACGGTGACCTTGGGCTACCGTGGACCACTGCTACACGCCTCCCTGAGTTACCACTCCACCCGCCATGACTGATCTGCCTTGTTTCACTGTGACAGTCCCCTGGTTTGAATTTACTAGTAGCCAGGTAGAGCTGTGCGTGTAGTACCCACGGGGTAGAGGACGCGCTGATTTGGTCGCTGCTCTGACAATGAGGCAGGGAGACCATCCATCCTGCAGCAGGCTTAATCCCTGCCTCAACGCACGTATTAATAACCCCCTTAGCAAGGTTCACTGTCAGTCCTCATTAGATCCAACTCAAGGAGGAGGCCGGCAGAGACAAATAGCTAAAGAAGAAACAATTGATGCATTTGTGCGAGCCACAGTGGAAGACAGATGGATGCGAAGCGAAATGGACCGTACTCATCAATGAACCATATATATATATATGTGCACATACTGTAACTGTATGTCTGTAACTGAGTGCCTTTTCTATTTGAGGACCACATTTGTGCAAAGTATCCACGTACCTCTCATTTGTGTCCATGCGTCGTGCTTACAAAGCAGTGGGCTGCTCAATGGGCCATGTGAAGGCAGACAGAATGAAATTAACTGTTAATGGGTTCGTTTTGACGGATGAATTGAGAGTCCACATGGCATGCCGTCTAATCCTTTCTGGTTGAGGAAAAAAATCCAATTAATGTGTTGACCTTGCTTGTCTAAATATGCCCTTGTAGTCTGGAGGATCCTATGCAGGCTTTTTATTTTTTATTTTATGCTGCAGCATCATAAACCACACCAGAACTTAAGAGGTTTATATAAATCACAAGTGTTTTAGGCAGAGTACACGTATAGTGAGATAACTCTTGATGCAATTGCGTCCTGGCATTGCGTCGGCGTTTCTGAGACTGTTGGCAATATTATACAGTGTATAATCATTTGAACGGCTGCCATGCGGAGCAGCTTCCAAATAAACCATGGGAGCCTCCTCCTTTTTCCTGAAGCTATTGTGCACTTCAGCAGTGTGACCTTGTATGATTTATGTATTAGCCACCCTGAGTGCCGACATGTATTAAGAGGAAAATATTGCACTTCTCTTTGCATTTCAGTTCTACCCCTGCTCCGATTTGCCTTTTTTTATCTCAGCGGTAAAAAAAAGAAAAAAAGAACAACTGAAGGTTGAAGTAAAGTAATGGAACCATAGAAACTTGAATAAAAGCAAAGGTCCTTAATAAAGAGGTGAAAGCATCTGCGCGAGCTGAGCATCAGCATTAAATAGACTCAAGGATCAAGAGGTGAAATGAATGGGCAAAGGTCTTGTGAAAGCTGACGCATTCAAATGATCTTAACATTCAATCTCCCTCCATTGATTCTCGAACAATGCGACATGTTTTGGCCACTTTATTGTCGGTTCTGTATGTAAGACCTCCAAAAAGTTTGAGTCAGAGCAGCTGGAAAAAAATGAGGTAAAAAACTTCTCTTTGAAAATACAGTGGAATAAAAGTGAAGTCTGATGTAATGGAAGCAGCTTCTGCACATGGATAGATATTGTTTCTTACCTCTACTTTATCTACTTTTTGAATCCTTTCGAGCTTCAATATCTTTTCCTCACAAGCCCACATCTGTGCACATTTGTGTTTGCAATAATGAGAGCTTTCATAAGCGCGTATGTCAGTCTTGTTTCTTTGAACTTATACATATCCTCAGGCTTGTGCCGTCTTTGTGCTATACGATATCTCCATATGTCAGGCTCAGTTGCTCTCTCCGACGATGACTGAGTTTGCATGTTTCCTGCTTCCCCCTGTGGATGTGCTGAGCTTTCTCTCTTGAGTTGCACATTGTTATGAAGCCCTAGAGTCAAGATGGTGTTGGCACAAGAGTGATTTTTTTCAGATGCATCCTGCTAAAGACACAAACTCTCACTGCTTTTCATGATATCTGTGATGGAAAGCTTCACATATGTAAATTCAAGTGGAGAACATGCTTTCAAATATGCTAATTAGAACAGGGTTTTCGAGGATTGACGCACGTGATGTGTGTTGCTGAAAACATGAGCGCATTTATGACCAACGCACCGAATGATGGATCCAGGCGAAGCTCTCAAACCTCTGAGCTCATCCTTTTTAAAACTCAAATTTCAAGTGTATTCATTGCCCGAGGGTATGCATTTAATATGATGTTGCAACTCATGACCAAATTCTAATGTGTTTTTATCAAAACTGTCTGTCTGCAACTAGTGGAATATATTAACATATTGCTATTTTAAGCCCTTAAGCCCACATAAATTTCACAATGATCCATTATTTCTAATGACTATCTATGTGGAGCTTTTTGTTCCTGGCTTCTAGCTTCGCCTCAACTTCTCTGAAAACACATAAAAAAGGGAGAGAGAGAGCGGAGAGAGATCACCCTGAGCAAATGTCAAAAACAGGGCGCAGCACACTGAATGTTTCAAACATAAGGCTATATGCAAATCACAAGTCTCGTGTCGGGTGTAGGAAAGCACATATATATACGCGATGTGTACCCCCTGTCTCGCTTCACATCTATCGCTGTTTCTTTGCGCCCGTGCAAGGTTTGTGCGACTCACTGTCACATGGTCGTGCATGGGTGTGTGTTTTTGTGCGTGCTTATCCTGTGTCTCCCTCAGGACGCTGCAGATGTAGGGTGTGTTTGTGTGTGTGGCATTGTGTGATTTTGCAAATTAGAAAGACGTGTCGCTGGGTGAAATCCCATTAGAGTTTACTGTCAGCATGCGGCAGTGTTGACATGATATGCATGTTATTCTAATTTGGTAGTCAAAAACAGATTATCACTGGGGTATTTCTCAGGAGAATTTGCTGTTTTAAAGCCACCCTGATTGTACATCTCGTTCCTCCAGTGATGCCTTGTAATTATTTCCACTGTCTTCTTATTCTTCTTCTTCTTCTTCTCTGCTCTGCAGGATAGAGAGCTGATGCCAGAGGAGATAAATGGTAAGACGCTGTAATTGTGTTGCAAACACATGATGAATTACTCGTCAATTGCATTGATATTTTCTCCTGTTAAGCCCCCTCCTCAGCCTGACATGGTGTATTTTTCCAATGACTCAGGGTGATAAAATCAATTAAAACAACATAACTCACTGTTATTGAGAGCAAGCTGTAGTTCTGTCTGCTGGAACAACTTGCAGAGAAGTTCAAACTTTGTTCAAAGTGTGACTGCACGCTGTTTGTGTGTTTGTGACTCTTGGGGAAAAAAAATAAAAATTTCACCCTACTTCACGGTTTGTCGCCGCTGCTGTAATTTGTTTGTCTGTCTGTCAGAGCTGCAGGAGGCCTTTAAGGAGTTCGACTACGACGCGGATGGCTTCATCCATTACAAAGATATCGCAGACTGCATGAGGACCATGGGCTACATGCCTACAGAGATGGAGCTCATCGAGATCATCCAGCAAATCAAGATGAGATGTGCGTATTTACCTGGTCTGGTTCTGCGTGTGCCTGGTTTTCATTTCCTCCTCGGTGGTTAAAGCATGGCCGCATGATTGATGGGTCTTTCTGAGGCGAGTAGGTGTGAATGCATGAGTAATGTGTGTGTGTGGTGTGTGTGTGGCACAAACACGTGTGCTCACACGCGTCCTCTCCTATGAGTCCGTGAGGAACTGATGTTTGTCTTTGGACTTGGGGACATTGGAGACATTTTAGCAGACTGATTAATGGCCCTCACATGGCCGGTGCAGGGGTGTACGAGTGTGAGTCTGCATGGAGACGTGTGTGTTTAGTTGAGATCTAACTTTCCTCCCTGTGCTCTTTAATGAGGATGTGTTTGTCTTTGCTGTGTTCCCTGAATGATCAAGTATAGATCTGTGTGTGTGGGGAGTGTTTAAGGTGAATCATCATTGTATTGATTTCTGCTATAAGCCTGGAGAACAAGTTCCTGTAACACCTACCCAAGGCCAGAATATCTGAACTGAACTGAAATCTGAGCGTCTGCCAAGACTTTACATAAACCTTCAATGGATACACAAGACTTAGCACCTAGAACTGTTCAGATCCTTTGTTGAAATAGCTCTGATTTTCTTAGAAATTAGGATTCATACGAAATAAATTGCACCTTTGCTCAGTTCCAATAAAACCATGTAGAGCCATACTGGTTCTGATATGACCGTAACATAGACATAAATATTGCTGTGTCACTGTTTACCAAGGAGTGCACTTCTGCTACTGTTACCCCAAGTTTTAGCATTTACCATGATCCTTTCTGTTTGGCGTAGTAACAGGTGAAAGACTGCATAGAAACATGGATTTCATATCCGTGACTTCACCCACAGGTGAAGAGCAGTTGTGAAGCTCATTGTGGTGGCTCTAGGCACATTGACAGTTATCCTGCCTCTGCCACTGACTCTGCAGCTGATCTAAAAAGAGGTGGGCAAAGAGGTGGATGATGGGTGGAGCTGAGGCGGGCTGAACGAAGTCTGGTTGCTCAAACAAGCCACCTGTAACAGCACCCACCTGTCAATCAAGGCAGCCATGCTTTTATTTATGCAGAACTTAAAGCACCAATATAATATGAACAGGTGAGTGAATAAATATATTTTAATAAATCACCCTCAGTGCAGTTTCTACTGTGAAGTTGGACATTTTAACATGGGGGCTTATGGAGACTGACTCGTTGTGTAGCCTGCTTCAAGTGGGCGTTTGAGGAACTGCAGTTTTGGGCACTTCTGCACAGATGTTGCCATTTGAAAGCCTCTGACCACACCCAGCTGCACACAGCAGAGGTGAAAGAGGCTTGAAACTTTCAACCAAAGGAGGACAGTTGAGCATTTCTGTAATCAAACGAAAATTGGACTCCGGAAAAAGAGAGAAATTCATATTATATATTTTTTGGCTCTATATTTCTAAGCAGCTTGTTACACAACACAAAATCCATAGACTTTGAACAACAACCCACATTAACTTTCCAGCAAAACTTCCCTTCATGTCTCAACTTCAAAACACAAACACAATAACTTGTTAAATGTGCAACCAGGCAAACATTCACCGGGGGCAAAAAGCGTGCCGCTAACATCAGTCTGAAGGCTCGATGGTTAATTAGCTGCAGCACATTAAACAGCATATGAACTTACCTGCAAATGTCACAGAGTCCATTTATATGCTGGGGTGGTCTTCAGTCCCACTGCTCTCTGTCCGTGACTTTGTTTAGAAACAGAGCCCATCTTCTGTCGATTAAACACAGACACCTACCCATCCAGCCCGATATTTCCCCAAGAACTCTTTTATTCCTTCCTTCCTTCCTTCCTTCCTTCCTTCCTTCCTTCCTTCCTTCTAATGATAACGACACATTGAAAAGACATTTTATTCTTGCCTGCAAAAAGTTATGACTAATGTGATTTGAGTTTTATTTTTACTGAGTTCTAATGATGTGCAGCCTTGCAGACTGTTTTTGGTTTTGTTTACTCAGTTTTCTACTGAAGAAATGGTCCTTGTGCTCTCGCTCTTTGGATAATCCAGAAGTAATTGGGATACATTTTTTTTTGTATAGAAATGCTGCTCCTGTCTTTTTTCAATGCTGTTAGCGTAAAAAAAAAAAAAAAAAACCCTCCAACCTTCATTTTATTGGTGTGGAGGCAAAAAAAAATCTCAGACACACTGCAGAAAACTCAAAATGTGGAAAGAAGACACCATTAGAGATAGAAGTAATTTATTTATTCTTCTTTCTCGTAATTGGCTGAACCGACCCCTTTTATCATGTGTGTTACATGTACAGAGTTGATAATAATAGGCTACGTGTTCCTGCTTTGAGAAATAGGTTAGATTCAGGTTTAATTTACACACACACACATGCACACACACACATACGTAACACAGGCCTAGTGTTGAGGCCCCAGGGCAATAACACTAATAATGAGCAAAAATATTGGACTTTGGGTCCACGGTGTAAATGTTTGGCCACAAAACAGTTACGTCACATTGGACACAGTGAGGCCGTGATCCTCAGGGACCGGAGTGCAGCTGGATTCTGTGCTGGCAGCTAGTTAATTAGACTCACCTGGGCTGCCAGGTGTAAATGATTTCCTGATTAGACGTTAGAAAGACAACAGAAAGGAGAGAGAGAGAAAGAGAGAGAGAGAGAGAGAGAGAGAGAGAGAGCCCTTGAATCAACATTTCATCCATCTGATGTGCACCATTGGAAAAAGAAAAAAAAAGACAGAACACAAAGCAACTATTGTTTAGCCTTAAGACACCAGATACATCACGCTGAATGACGGGAAAATGTGTATAAAGTGACACGTTTCATTATAACTTTTGATGCAACGCTGCAGCCATAAAAACGTGTCCCCGACTCGAATCGTAAGCTTTACACACCGCGGCAGCCGAACAAACAATATGTGACGCTTCAAACCGTGTGGAAAAAAACTACACCTTGAAGGCAAACTATAAGAGAACATCGGGGGATTTAGTGGTTGTTACTACATTTTATATTTTCTGCCACGTCTCACACTGTGTAATATGAATTATTCATCTGTTCAGTTGATGCCTTAATTTGACCCATAAGGTAGAATCAGCTTCAGACACTTTAATCCCTCTAGAGCTATTAATACCATGAAATTCTCTTTTTCATTATATAACTAGCATTGCATTATCAATTAAAAATAATAATAATCTTCTAAGGCTTTTGGGAGAATTTTTCTACCCTGTGATTATAGACTGACCCACTTAAGACAGAGATTCTTCACGGTGGTGTCAGGAAAGCCCCACAGACTGCTGCTCCACAAGGCCCAGTGAGCTAAATATATATATACTGTACCTTGGGGCAAGTATGAAAATTGTTCTCTAACTCAAAAATCATATGAATTCATTTCCTTTTTAAAAAATTTCAGAACCCTTCGGCTGCTAGTATGTGACAGTGTAAGCCGAGTTTGCCATAGTTTAGTTTTCATGATCCTCAACAGTCCCGAGACTCCGAGACGCTGATTAAATTTTTTCGAACCACGAAATGACCACGTGACTTTATTGAAGTAGTCTTTCACATCCACCAAGGCCCAGATAATGAAAACAGACCGGGCGCATTGGTCTACACTATCAAATAAGCCTGCCTTTTGTTCAACTAATAACATGAGCCTTCTCATTGTATCGGTTTGTTTTGATAATTACCATGGGGATAAAACAAAACAAAGCTGCTTCTGAGATGGCACCATAGCTGGATGCATTGTTAGGTTCAATGCACGGAAGACTTTATTTATAGAGCAGCTCGGTATTAGATCAGGAAAGACCAGGTGTGGTACTTCTACCTTTTCTTAAAGCAACACTGCGTAGAAATTGGCATTCAGGCAAATGCATGTGCAAACAAGACAGCAAGACGTCAAACCTCACCACCAACATCACAACCTGCTCGCCCAGCTCCAGTTCTGGCACGACACCAGATCCCCACCTGTGGTACAAACACTAATACTGCCCCAGCGTTCCGAGCTAACAGGCCTGCTAATAAACTGAGCTAACATTAACTAACAGCAGCTATAGCAGTTTACTTTACTGTCCATCTGTAAATCACAGAGTGATCGTACAGTACCTAGGGCACAAAGTTACATAGTGCGAGAACAGATGTACTGTACAGGGATCAGAGTGGGAATGACAGAGACATCATTCACCTGATTGCACATCAGTATAGCATCAAATTAAAGTTATTTATGGTAGAAAAGTTAGAACAATACTGTGACACAGTACTTGGGATGGTATTTGTACCTTGAAGGCGTTATTTTTTTTCCGATATATGGCACCTTTCTCTCCACTACGTATATTTGACAGCAATAATTACCTCATTTACAGTGTAGTTATACATTTAAACTAACTCAGACAGTAGGATATTGTTAGATATTTACCCACCTGAATGCATGTCTTGGTCTCATAAACATTATTTTTAGCTGCAGCAGGAAATAAAACAAAAATATCTCTAAAAACCAACTGACCTGACCTCTTCAGCACCAAATTGAATCCAGACAAAGTAGCCTGAGGGACACAGTGCATCATTTATCAGCTAAAGACACAGATATTTCTCTCGGGAGCTGGTGGAGACCAAAAACAGAGCTAAAAGGAATATCTCGTGTATAACTGCTGCTAACATGTTCACCATGATGATTTTTTCTGAGCTCGTTCAGCCCTAAAATGGCGAAAACAATGCAGGATTAATGCAGGTCTCAGTCTAATATCTGAATACTTCCTGCACCTAGTTACCACTGTTACTCGGTGGATGCAGTAACAGTTCTACTGTATGCGCCAGTATCCTCTGACACCTTCATGTTTAATGCATGAGTCCACATGTCAAGCACAGCCACTCCAGGGAGGAAAGGAAAGTTATTACTTAGCAGTCAACCTGTGCATATCTGTGTGTGTGTGTGTGTGCATCCATGTGTGTGTCCTGTCGTTCTGCAGGGGGTGGACATGTGGACTTTGATGATTTCTGTGAGCTAATGGGGCCGAGGATGCTGGCTGAGACGGCTCATATGGTCGGGTTGAAGGAGCTCCGCTGTGCCTTCAAACAGGTAAGAGGTCCCCAGCTAGAAACTCTATACAGAAGTCTGACTTCAAGTAAGTGAAGGGGGCATGGTATTATGACAGTACTCTGAAGCGTGCAACAGGACCTTTCCTTAGAGAGAGCCAAGAGTGCATGGCTCTGACTTGTAAACAAGTCTGAGGGAAGAAGTGGAGCTGGCTATGAATACAGACGAAGGAAAGAAAATATTCACATTGATGATGTTTTCATGAGGCCGTCCAAAGAGCCACGATTTATATTCTATATTTGTCTGACCTGTTAATTTGTGCTCATTAGACATGCCTGTTTTATTTTCAAATTTGCGGTGCCTCATTGCTCCGGTGCAAATATCTATTGAGTTGTCCTCCCTTCGACGTCAATACAGAGGCAGGTACACAAGCGCTGAATTGATTGTCCCCCGAAGCCAAGCCCTCGGCGTGACGTAGAGTCTGACCAAGCAAAACAAACGAGGTGATCATATTATTTATAAGCACAGCTGCACACACCTGGGTTCACCCATTTAACGTATTACGGCGTGATAGGTTTTTAATGGTTACTGCAAAAGAGACAACACTGATAATACGCTCTTAATGATTATAACTGACAACATATCAGAGTGTACAATATGCTACTGGGATTCATTTATCCAGATTATAAATTTCATGCATCTAGTTATTGACTTCTATGGAAAGCAAGAGGGCGTCAGCAAGGTTATTTATGGAATTAAAGTCATATATAAATCGATCCAGATGTAACGCTGTTTGGAGCTACGAGGCAGAATGTGATCTCGATCTGTTCTGGTGTTACAGAGAGCTTTTGTAACAACATTTCTATCTCCACCAATCTCTTCCTGAAGCAGCCCGGCTACTTTATAAATCAATATTTTAAAGAAGCCTGTGGGCAAGACACCAAAAGCATCATTCCCCCTCCGCATGAATGGTATTAAAAGTGTGTCTCATCATAGATCAGACGAGGTTTTTAACTGTGCAGCCTCTGTTTTTTCGCAATTGTATCTGGACTTTCTTCATCACTCGTGCGTCATCGCCGAGT
Organism: Larimichthys crocea; assembly: GCF_000972845.2. Classification (NCBI taxonomy): domain Eukaryota; kingdom Metazoa; phylum Chordata; class Actinopteri; family Sciaenidae; genus Larimichthys; species Larimichthys crocea. Next base: position 1,380,364 of record NC_040020.1, read on the forward strand.
GCTGAGTAATGCCGTCGAGGGTCGGGAATACATTTGTGGAGAATAATGAATTAGCTCTCAAGTCTACTACTTCTGAACAGAACCTGCTGCGACTTAAGAGCATCTCGCCTATTGTCTGAACAAATGAGAATACATTTTCAACTCTTAGCCACTTCAAAAGTCTTCAGTACGAACCCCTCATGAGTCAGCACTGGCCCCAACTGCAAACTCAAGCTGTTTTCAGACGTCCAGGGAAATCATGCAGCCAAATTACATACTGTGATTTCTATGTTTAAATAATTTATTGCAAGGCATGATCTCCGGACCTCCTTCATATGTGATAACTCTACTCATTATATCATGCTGTATTCAATCCCTCCCCCCTCATTAGCCCTGAAACACTTAATGTCATCCTTACCTTCTCTGTTCCTTGTCACGTCTTATCCTCCTCATCTGTGATCTGTTTATCTGTCTCTGCTCGCTCACTACATGTTCGTGCCCCCGCCTCCTTGATCTCGACTAATCATTACACGTCGAAGTTTGATTGCGACGGCGATGGAAAGATCACGATGGATGAGCTGAAGGAGGGCATGAAGACCCTCCTCGGGGAGAAGCTTAAGAAGGGAGAGCTGGAGGAGATCCTCGCCGACATTGACCTCAACAAAGACGGCAACATTGACTTCGATGGTAAGCGGTTTGGGACTTGAGGGAGGATGACTTCAGGCAAGGTGTGAGAGGGCATAAAAACAGTTAATAAAAAAGTATGATGATATGATTAAACACTGGGACAGGAGCGTGGGTGGTGACGGTAGCATTTCCCAACCACTTATAGAGCCTACGTCTGCAGTAACTAGAGGGTTATGTGGAAATAACTATTAATTCCCAACTAAATTCAACCAAAAAGGATTAAATGTGTTTAAAAATCAACATATTTGAGTTAAGGAGGGAAATAAAGTGCTAATTGCATTTGAAATAACCAGCAAGCAGCACATCTTGAGTCAGTTGCACTGTTTGAATCCACAAGCGAGCAGAGAAGTCGAAACAGTTCATTGAAAGTAATGGATAAATAATTAATGTAATGGAGTAGTTGAATAAGTTAGTGAGAAATATGGATAAACAGGTGAAATACAGACGTGTAACAAATTAATGAAAACAACTAAATAAATGAGTGGAGAACATAATGAGCGCAGGTGCTTCCACACAGGTGCACTCCATGATACAATTAAGCAATTAACCATCCAATCATGCTCTGTGGCGTGCAGAAAAATGCGGAGCAGGGCCGGTTTATTCGGATTCTGTATCAAGATGACAAAAGGAAAACATCTGAGCGAGATCGAAACAGGGTTCATTTTTGGGGCACTGCTCAACCGGTTCGTGTTTCAGTAGGAACGGCGACTAAAGTGACATCTGACGTCAATAAACAGGGTCAGACATCGTGGTTGACAGCACACATTTGACGGCCGCGATGCTGGTGCATTAGAGCGACATGTAAGGAAAAACAGAAGAGTAATTCTTCCGGTGACGGAGAATGTCAATGCACGACGTGATCAGACTGTCAGCAAGAACAGCCTGTCAACAAACACATGGTGAGGGATGTTATAGTAGTGTTGCAGTGCATACAACAGAGATAAATGCACATTTAAGAGCTCAGTGGGGAAAGAAACATTGGCACTGGTCCAGAGAGATGTGGAAAATTGTCTTTAAGCATGTGGATCCTGGAGAGATCTCTTCCATGTCCTCATCCATAGAGCACGAGGGGTCATTAAATGGTTTTCTAAGTATGAAAATGATGTGAATCACATGCACATCTTAACCTGCGTTCTCCACCAGCATCGAATGAGGGAATACCCTTTGGAAGAACGGTGATCATCCCTCTAGTGGAGTTCAGAGACCTGTAGAGTCAAAGCCAAAGCTGTTCGGGCACCAAGTGGTTGGTATGACCTTTGCCACCCTTCTAAAATTCTAGTTAATAGCAGCTGGTGCCACACGGTGACATCCAGTTCATCATTCATTCATGAGAACACATTCGGAACATGACAGATGTGCATCGGTGATCCGGGGTTATTCAAGCACATCAGACATCGAAGGGTGGGGACTGTTGATGTACAGGAGGGAAGAACGAACCAGAAAGGACAAAGCAGGAGGGGTCAGCGAATCCAGCTGAGGGTTGAGGATGAAGGGGACAAGGAGAAAACGGGTAAGAAATGAGGCGGGAAAAGGTGAGATGGAAAAGGAAGGATGGTTAAGTCAAGGTGGGTTGTCTGCAAGGGCCAATCCAATCTAATCAGTAGTGCATTAAGCCAATCAATACACACGCCTGGACACCTGTCACATGTTACATAAAGAACACACACCATTGGACAGCTCAAGGACTTTGCAGAAATGTCATTACGGCGTGAAGCAAATAAACAATACACATGTGCAGGCATGTTGCTGCCGTTATAGGCTGCAGCACCCAAAGGGCCCAGAGGTGTGATCCAGTTTGTCTTGCCTCGGCAATCCAATCAATTACAATTATTGGGAACATATGAATAGGCGTGTCAGTCTCGGAGGGGATCAATAAGCAGGTGCTCCTCATTATCATCAATTAGCCCCGAGGGCAGCGTTTCAGTGTATCTGTCCAAGGTAGCCACGCAAGCAGAAAACAAGCATCTGTGGCAGCAGCGAGGAGATCGTTGTGAATATCCAGGTGACAGGCGGGTCAAAGTCAACCCGGTGAGCTGCTGTTCAGCTCGGTTTTTATAGAAAATGGTTAGAGGAGTACCTCAAGAGATAATGTTAGTGGGTTAATCTGGAATTAGGCTTCAGTAGTCAGTCAAATCGATAGAACAATCAGACGTCTTTGACAGCAAAAGCAGGGAGTCAATGGGACATGACTGATGGATGGATTCGGTGAAACCTGCCTCAAGCTATCTGGTGGTAGGTTTCATTGACAAGACCTGTTAATAACGTAATGGATCCAACCATCTGAAACAAGTGGTAGTTGAGCTGATTTTCCAATTACAAGAAAAGATTGACAGAACCTGGAAAGTGTCAGTCAGCGTGTCAGGGTTGTTATTCTATTTAAATCTAGGACTGGAGTTCATGCATGTCTAGAAAACTTTCTGCCCTATTTAAATTTTGCTCCTGTATCATTTCCACTTTTTTGACATATCACCTCAACGCCGCTTCAATTTTTCATTAACTTGCCGATAATGGAAACATTTTGTCATTACATCACACCATGAGCCTGTGCTAGTTCCCAGTGCAATTTCACGTGGGCTGATAATGATGTGGCTGCATCTCACGCTGCCCTTTAATGACATTAGAGTGTCATAAGTCCTCATCGGTGGATCTGCTGCCGTCTCTGTCTCCCTCTGCAGAGTTCGTTATGATGATTTCTGCACGGTGACCTCTGATGGAAGAGGATGGAGCACACAACGCTGGATCCAGGAGCTGCGTAGAGACTCAGGAACACTTTCCATTGCTGCTTTTTCTGTGTATATTTGTAATGTGAGATTGTAAAAAGGTAACAGGATCAAAGATACGTATTTATATTTTCATAATGAAAGTTAAGTGCAGAGGGTAAAGGGTGAGTTATGAAACACTGAACTGTATAATGCTGCATCGTCGCCCCCTTGTGGTTAATAAGTATACCGAGTCTTCTCCAAAGATTCATGTTGTTTATTCACTGATTTCTCAGTAGTTTACAAACTGGGGTCCTGGGGCAAACATGGGTCCTTAAGTGAGTTATAGGCGGTCCCCAACATGTGGAGGAAAATAATATTTAGATGCTAAAGAAACATGTACAGTAATTCATAGTGATTCTAGTTTGATCTTCGATCAACAATGAAGATTTTTGTTATCTTTAAACTTAAAAATATTTTAAATTGGAGGGGATTCCTTCAAATCCTGTAAAGTTGGGGAGGTATGTGGTCTAATGTGCGCCTCTTGTGGAGGTCCTTATCCTGAAAAAGTCTTCATACATGATTAAATAAGGTTCACTGTAGTGTATCTAAACTTATCTTGCACATAAATGGGTTAAAGTCCCTTTTTTTCCAGTCTCACTTGTGAACACACTATTCTCTGGAACAGTTTTTGTTATTTGACATTAGAGGTTTGTGTGTTTATTTCTCAATGCCCTGCTGACTGCCAAGCAGTATTCAGTATTTAGTAATCCATTAGTGGTTTGTTTGGTCACTGTCAGAGTGGATAAAACCACACCCATACAGCTCGGAGTTTCGCTGAGTGTTAAAATGTCATAAACTTCCAATAATATCAAGAAATAGCTGACTGTTTGATTTGGAGCCGATGTTTAAGGGGGGTTTAAGCCGTCTTCCATTGAGCTGGTCAAATAGTGGACACTTAAACTGAAGTTGAAAAAAGAAGTACATTTATTAAAATTGATAACTTAAAACATTTGAGCAAAAACACAAAATCTTGACTTGAATTTCCTTTTTTTTTTTTTTTAAAGAATTGTTCATACACAAACACCAACCGTGAGAGAAAAAAACAAAACATACTTCATACAATGGCAAAAAGGAATGGTAACCAAGCCAAAGCATCGTTATTCAAATCACAATACAAAAATGGTGTAAGGCAAATGCAGTCTCTGACTGAAGCACTGCAGGTACCGTCCTCTCTCCTCCAAGCAAACAGAGTCTGCCGTATTCGTATTGTTCTCCGATTTGTCGTAATATTGCAAGACACCCTTTAAGAATTCCAAATACAAACACATGGTCAGAATGTACAAATACAGTTTTTTGTTACTTATAAATTAATTCAAGTTAATTCAATGGGTAGCTGAATCTTTTGGTTCAGAGGAGAGGCAAGTAATACAGGAGACACTTTGTAAAATCCTCACACTCCAGCAGGCTCACCAAAGGTCCATGACAAAACAAAACATTTTGGAAGATAGTGCATACGACGATGCAAGGTTAACTGTGAGAGGAAGAGAAGCATTTCTTTTTTTTAAACGTAAAAGAAGAAGCATAGAATCAAGATGAGATTTAAGTGCCTTTAGTGTTTATCTGACCTGATGTTAGGAAAGAAAAATCTGCACGACAACTCGAGAGAAAAGTGGAAAAACGATGGGAAGAAACACAGATCGTCTCTTTTAGACGCAGCGATGGATGTTAGTGCACGGTAAGCGTGTGGGAGAAGTGAGAGTAAAAAGGAAAGATAAATGCTCGGAAGAGATCGATTAATACTTGTGTTTGGTGCACATGCACCAGCGTTTAGTTGCACAAATCTCTTCTTAGTGGTTCAGTTAAATCACTTTTTTGGACTTTCAGCATTTAGGATTTTGTTACACAGAATCACTTCAAAACACTTCTGTTCACTGGTTCTTACCAGAGATGACACCACACAAACTATAGCTCCCAAAAGATGATTGTTAAGATTTACTGCTGTTGTTGTCTCCAACCGCATCAACAAAACATCAACCAAGTGGAATAATCAGAGCTCTTCTGATTTCTACAAGATCATTCAGCGATGTTCTTGTGATGATTAAACTGCTTTCAGAACAAATAGTTGCTGTTTTAAATATTTTTTGACAGTCACAAAGAGATAATGTGTGTCATTGGAAGTATCCCTGAGGTGGCTAAGCCACATCTCTGGTTTCAGTGATTCACAGTTCGAGCATGTTTGTAGGCCTACTACCACAAAGGGCCGTAAAGCGGCGGCTCTACATGTAGTTTAAGGGATCAAACGGGAGTAGAAACAAAAAGTTGTGGATTTAAAGTTGCTTGAATATTATTTCAAAAGTCCCCCCCCCCAAAAAAAAAAAATTGTAGCGACGAGAAGAGGAAGCTCTAGCTGTTGGGGATGCTCATCAGATATGTGAGGATGTGCTGGATCTTCACCAGGCGTTCTCGGAGGCTGGTCATGGAGAGGACAGAGAGCTGGTAGCGTGGGTCGATAGGCAGCACAGCCAGGAGCCACCAGCAGCAAGCTGGACCGTTAGGAGTCGCCTAGAAGAGAGGAAGAATAGTTTAAAGACCTTTGCTTTCACAGCGAAGAACCTTTCCCGAGACCCAGAATAGAATTTCTGTGATATCATTTGAGCAAAAACTATGTGCCAACGTTTTTCTTCCGTCTCGCAAACTAACAGCACTCTGGCCTTTCAACATGTTGTGTGAAACAAAACAACATCAAGTCCAACAATCGATACCGATGTAGCTCCGGTGTATCTGCCATTCAGAGATTTTAACTAACATTTCTGCAGCTGTCACAGGCCTGTAGAGTTTAAGCCTTCCGGTATGTGAGTTATACTCAGACACATCCTGTTACAAGACCGGTGATTAACCCATTAATGTCCACCGTGGAAGTGCTACAATCTCTTTTACAGCACTGAAAGTACCACGTATTACTAATCTTCATCATTTTTGACTGACATGTAGTCTGGACTGTTGCAAAACAGATTAAAAAATGATCTTATACTATATTTATCCCACAAGATAATGTAATGATAGAAAAATGGCTTGGTACCATTGGATTTAAAACAACTTATCTGTGCTTTAAACTCATGTAAATCTGATATTTAAGATGTAATGTATTTTATATATGATAATTAGCTTTAACTACACATGAAGTCATGATAAATGTGTGTAAATTAACAGTTTCTACAGCTTTTATAGTGATTAGTCTTTAATAGGTTAAGTGAAGCGCTCACTTGGTTTTAAAAGAGGCATTAGTGTTACATACACACTCTACCACCCTGGAAAGAGTTCAAACATGAGTGACCTTTTACGGTAATCTGCCAGAGGAATGCACGTCTGCGTCAGAGTTACATGGCTGGAAAAAAGAATCCCCGTTTCTTTGAGTTCGAGAGCCTGAGCCAGTTACAAAACATGCTTAACATGCGGGAGGATTAAAGAGAGTGATGTTTAAAACGTCTGTACATTCTACATGTTTAGCCATTAACCAAAGAATCACTGTCAGAAATTATGTCAACACGACAAAAAAAAAAAAAGCCGTTGTTTTGTCGTTTCAGCGTGTGCGCACATGGTGGAGTTGGGGATTCTCTGCGTGGCGCTCTTCTGACGCAACAGGGCCGGTGGGATTAGGCGTGAAGCACCCATAAAGCTCTTTAGCCTATATTGTCAATAGACCCCGCCTGCGGTTGTCCTGAGAGCGGAGCTGTAATCCCTCTTCAGCGCTGCAGGCTGCGAGCTGGAGCCAGAGCTGAGCACACACACACACACGCCAACAACAACTGTGTTCTGATATTAAGGCCTCTGAAGGCAGGTGAATCCATGCTAATGTGGGTTTCCGAGGCAAGTGTGTCATGATGTGATCCAGTTTTTAGACCAACAATTTGCAGCGTTAGTAGACGGAGTAACGAGAGCTTTACAAACCTGCAGAGTCTGGATGAAAATTACAGCTTTCGTGGAGCTCGTCCGATACAGGTTATGATAATAATAATAATATGGTAGGTATAAAACAATTATTTTCCAGGGCCGCTGCGGAAAAAAATCGATGATTTGAGCAATCAATCGAAAAATAATTCATGTCTACACTTTTGTTTTTTTATTTGCGTCAATGTACACAGAGCGATTCAGGAGCAGCAGCATGTCAGGCCGTCGCAACCGTGTCTCAAAATTACCACAAACCCTTAATAAAATACTTGTGATGGACGCAAGCAGGGTGATAGACGGCGTGAGACAGGGCTGCTGCGATGTCTCACCTCCAGTGGTGACTGTCAGTGAAGTCGGCTTGACCACTTTTGGACCAGAGGGTGGTAGGTCACAAACTCCCTTACTGGTGTCCGCCGTGATTGACTCTTAGACTGACAGCTCTGTCTGCGGCACGGGAGGTGCGCTTGGAAACTACGAGCAGGACGCACACTGTGATTTTCTCTAAGCTCTGCATCGAATTCTTGCCCCTTGCTCCCGTATGCATTATTAAAGCTAGTGTCTGTCATTCATTTCAACCCTCCAATATAAGTCAGCAAATGTTCATTTTTGTGTGTAATAAGACAGCAAATGAAAGAAAAAGCTACATTTCTATTGTTTAGAAACTCAAATACCAGTGCAAATATTTGGCTCTGACTCTACTGCAGCGAGCACTGTGCAGCATTGTCTAATATTTGATGTGTATTTAAAGATTACGAAACCTTTTAACACTAACAGTTACGTAAACTAATCTGAGCAGGAACAGGTAGATTTCTACGGATAGAAGTGGAGAGCGAGCGCTGGATGTTCACCTGGATGTCAGCTTCTCGTTCTGGCATCGGTCCAAAGTGCTGCAGGATCTGGTTGTGGAAGCGGATTTTGAGGTTCTGGAACCAGACGCGGGCCTGCTCGTACACCGCATCATGCAGCTCTTGAAGTCTCTGTAGCTCTTCTCCGTCCTCCACCTAACAGAGAAGAACGGGTTCATCTATCAGTCACGTTTGGATCGGTAATGAACGATAACTTTATGTGGAGATTTAGTCGTTGTGGTTCTTACTCTGGTATCCTCCAAGTGCTCGATGTCAGCAGTGCTGTAACCGTCCTTCATTCCACGAGACAGGACCCGGAAGCGTTTCCCTCCGATGGTGTCCACTACTGATCGTCCATCAGGGAGGAAATGGACGCTCCTGATGGTCAGCATGCAGCCATAATCTACGAACCTGTTTGGATGAGCACAATGCTTTGTTTGGACAATTTTCTGGCAGTCGGATATTTACTGATCCCCCTGAGATCAAATCTGTTTTCATGCATGTAATTTATGCAAATCTGTGTGCTTGCCTGCTTGCTCGCTTACCCTTTCTGGGGATCATTAATGCACATCCCAAATTGTCGCGTCCCCGTCTCCATGCAGCGGCGAATCATGAGGCGGTAACGTGGCTCGAAGACATGCAGGGGGCAAGGCACGGTGGGGTACGCCATGGTACACACAAAGATAGGCACATTCTTCGTCAGACTGCGAAGAAGCAGAGAAACAGTTTAGACCCTTTCAGCCACTTGGAACCTTCCTCTGATGAGTCAAAGACAGAAACGCTTACTCAGAAAGCTCTCTGGTCTCCTCTAGGTGATTTTTTGTCCTCTCTGCGTACTCCTGACCCAAATACTGTTTGATCAGCCTTTCCAAAACCTTCGTCACCATGTACTTCCGACATGCCAGATACTGGAGAGAGCAGCATATGAGTTAATGATTAAAACGGGAAGCGAGTAACATGTTTTCATTAGTACAATGCTAGCTGATTAAAAAAAGAGAGCTTAGTAATCAGATTGAATGCATGCCAAGTCCGCTCTCACCTCTCTCAGGCTCTCTTTGCAGAGGGGACACTGGGGCATGTGGTCCAAGCAGCGCTCCAGACAGTTTTTACAGAAGGTGTGGCCGCACGGTGTAGTCACAGGCTCATAGAACAACCTGTATCCATCACAAAGAAAATAGAAGTGTTTATCCTGAATGCTCACCGATTTTTTTAAGTGGACAATATGAGCTGGCGTGTTAACTTCATGCTGTGCATGTAGCTCATGATCTGACCTCATGCAGAGCGAGCACTCCATGTCGTTGGGGTCCAGCAGGTCTTCGGGAACACTTCTGCAGGTTTTGGCTTTGGCAGCCTGTTGTCTGGAGCCTTTCGTCATACCTAAAGTGAACCAGAGAGAGGTAAGCGTTCACAATTATTTGTTTATTAACGATTCTCACATAAATAAGGTGCCGATAAGATCATTATATTAAGTTTTGGGCCATAAAATAGTCTTATAAAAGTCTGTATTTATGTATGTAAGTGTCATGGAGTGTAAATGTTATACACCATTGTTTGGAGATTAGAATAGAATACATTGGGAAGAACAGGTACAACGGCTGGATCGGCTGCTGACCTTGTTTTTTGGGCTTGCTACTTCCACTGTTCACAACACAGGGCTCTGTGTCTGAAACTGACAACTTCCTCTTCAGCAGGCTCGCCTTCTCCTGGTCTCCCAGCTGAGGAGCAGAGCAAACTCTCTTCAGCCCCTCCTCACTGCACATGGAGCCGTGCACTCGCAGTGAATGAGCTCGACTCAGACCGGGTCTCTCCAGGCTTTCCCATCGTTTCTGAATGATGACAGAAGACAGAAGGGTTAAGAGGTTTCACGGTTTCTTATACACGATCATGAACCAAGTCATAAACTACATGATATCATTATCACGTGTGTCAGTACCTCCTGGTTGTCCACAAAGAGGTGGGCTGATGTGGCGCGGACCTGGTGTTGTCTTTGGACTGGGCTCTGTGGTTCAGCTTGGGCATCGGCCACGAGGGTTTTACTGCGCACGTGAGGCGAGGTGTTCTGGGTTGTTTCCCTCAGGCCGACCTTGACGGTCTCATCAGCCGGGGAGAGGAGGTCACACAGGATCTGTAAAAAAAAGGCACTCAGTTTGTCATCTGAAATCTATATCAGCACATAATTATGACTACGAAACCCAATCTCCACAGGGGTGAGACGAGTGTGAGGGCGGCTGATGCAAATCTGGAACATCTTTGTCGTATTTTACTTAAATAATCATGAAGGGGGCGTCTTGTTTTGTTTATGTCTGATAAAACTTAATGCCAGATTTTAGCATTAATCTAAATATTGCTTTGACTAACAGGCTAGAGATGAGTCGGACATTTCTTTAAATGCACTGCATGGGTCATGGGTCTTCACACGAGAAGCAAAAAATGTGTTATGGATGCAGAGAAGTTCATAATTCTTCAGCTTGTGAACCTTGTTAAACACATGCAGTGCATCATCACACAGACTCAGTCATCACACATTTCTTTCCTTTTCTTCTGTACGTGCATAATTTATTTTCAGTCCTGCTAATGGAAACCTTCTGGAAGCTGTTACTGATGATGTTAAGATTTTGAGTTTGAGCATTTTTACTATGTTTTTCCATCCAATGCAGAAACATACGCTCGGGGGTCGTTTGGTTGCCCCGTCATCTCTCACTGAGAGAGGCTGTAATTTCCATTTGATTTTTTCATTATATGGATATCGAGAAAGCTTTTCAGACTAAGTGTGATTACAGGTAACACAAACCCGGTTTGACATTCTGTTGATGCGCATTAGCTGACTCACAGCCCACACTGTTTTAGATTGATGTACAGCCTGAGCAGTGTCTCTTCGAGTGTCAGAAAGTTACGGGCCTGATGATCGATACAGCTGCTGAAAAACTGGATGTGACTAATGTGATTATGCATGCGTTCTTATGCAATGATGATTCAGAGACGATTACACAAAACTTAAGCTGCATTAGCGTCTGAAAGTTTCATCAGAGAACGACAAAGAACGACGTTGTTCTCAAAATGTATGCATTGCTGCATATGTGAGTTATGAGCGTGTCGCTTGTTCTATTACGTAGGACTAATGTCGTTAGTTACAAGACCTGACTAATAACTTGAGCAATTACATGACAGGCGATCCGATAAGAGCGAGAACCTGAATTCTGTATGTCTGAGAACGTGGGAGTACAAATCCTGATCCTGTTTATTTGGCATTTCTAATATAAAATATGTAGACTGACTTGGATCAACAGAATAATATGATTGCAACTAATCTCCGTCATCACATTCAAGACACATTTTCTATTCATCGAGGACAATGCACGATGTAAATCCTCTTAAAAAAACACAGCAACACAACTGGTGCTGTCATCAGGATGCTGCCTTGTTTCCAGTTACAATGTTTGCTTAGTCTTAAAGCTTAAACGGTGATTTAAGACCCACGCCATGAAAAGAGAGAGGCAGTTTCCATTGAGTCGGAGATCACAACATTCGAGGCTCTCAGTCAGGGAGTTGGGGAAACTCGTACTCCTCCAACCTGATGACAAAAGAGTCTTAATACTTCAATTCGCTCACCTTTTCCACTTGTCTTTTAGCGCAGGGGAAGTCCTCGTCCACAGACAGGCAGTGGAGGAAGACTTGGAGAGACTCGTCCACTTGGCCCATCTCGTGCAGCACCATAGCTTTCCTGAACACAGCCTGAAAGAAAGGACAGAGACAGAGAAGAGTGAGCCACACCGAGTCTATCAAAACAGCCAGACATCATAAACCTCTAAAACAAAAGCTAGGATCATTTTTTGAAGCTGTTCTGCATGATAAACTTTGCATGACACACAGGGAATATCCATAAGACATTCAGTCATTAATGGCTTTGACCTTAATCGCTGCATTCTCAGTTGTGGTCTGGAAAACCTTCTTTACTCTTTTGTAACTGATTTTGTAACCTTTTATACAATATTAAAAACAGCAGGAGGCTGTAGAAACATGCACAAACAAACAGGATCAACACAAAAAAAAAAATTCAGTAAACTGAGCTGCCGAGACATTTTTAAATATATTCTGTAAACAAGCAGGATGTTTATGTGACGATCATCCAGTGACACAACAAATGAGGTGCTCCCTGCCTGTGGCTCTGAGGACAGCAGCCTTAAAATACACGCTCTGAGTAATGACCGACTAAATAGCTGATTGGACACATGCCAGACAAGGCAGCGGTGTGAACATGCATACAAAACCTTACAGCAGCGACAAAAACAACCTGCCGTTAAATCTGTCTTAATCGTCTCTGACCTGTTTATCCTTTCATCATAAAGTCGTGCTAATAGTGACAAAACAAACTTGAATTTTCCGATGAATTATGCAGCACCAGTAAGTGACCTACTTCAGCAGAACATCTGGACCCGGGACAAAATTCCGTGTCCTCCAAAGCCAGGCGGTACTGTTTGAGAGCCATGTACGCCTCCGCTCGAGACAGCCGCGCCACTGCTGTCGTCTCTGGATCTGAAGGAGACACGAGGACACGGAGAGAGGGAGGATGAGATTCTTTATTCGCTAAAAGAAAAAAAGGTCTGACAGCGTTTAATCGTGGGTTGTCTTAATGTCATGAAACATAATACAAGTAATACCATGCTAATCATACGGGCTACACCGAATTGTCTGTGATTTCATGGGCCAAGCCTGCAATCTTCTCTACTTCATGGTTAGGTAGCGTTTACCTCAACAGAAAGTTTGAAAAGATTTCCTGCAAGTCATGCGTTACATAAACACATGACAACAATTACAAATTATATATTAACTGTGTCAGCGACACTTCTCTGCACACCGTGCAAAAGAAAAATAAGTTGTGTAAGCTTGAAAAAGGCTGCAGGAAAACAGTGGAGCTAGAAACACTGACACACGCTCTGTGTCAAGAAGCCAAAGGGAGCTTTAAACTGAATTACTGGAGATGATGATTAAGTATAATCTTTGTCATTTTATTCCCGTCGATGTGAGCGATTAAAATCAGGCATTTGGCAGTCATATAACTGTCAATTGGTTGTAAGCGAGTATCCGTCCCGCAGACATCAACTGATGAATCCCGTGAGCGGATTAAGTTTACCTGCATTCCATCAAAACTTCAACACGTTTCATTTTCTACACCGAGCTGTAATTTTCCAAGCACATGGCACACGCCATCGATCCAAGTAATTTATTACATCTCGTCGGGGGCACATGAGATTTAGTTCATTTTCCTGATGTATGGCGGGATGCTAATGTGATCTGGACCACGGGGTAGTTTGTCTAGACTTCGTAACATCTGAATATCTGGAAGTTTTCCCGTGCTGCCTCACAGGTTTGTCTGCACCGCTGAGGGCCAGCGATCTCAAAAGCAGGTGGACTGCACGACAAGAGTGGCGTCAGTCTGCAACCTTGAAGCAATGTCAAACGAAACGCAGGTTCCACAACAGCTTTGCTTTTATTTTGGGCAGTCTATGAGTGAGGAGGACACTAGAGGAGAAAGAGCAACAAAGACCCACATATGAAACCAATCCATACTTGTTGTGGTTATGCAGCATGTGTTGTAACCATCCAGAGGGCTTCGGTTCACCTGTTTTATAAGTCCACCTGAGTTACACAATGCAGGAACACGGCTGGCTGTGCATCCACATTTTTACGAAGAGATGTTCTGATTTTACAGCCTCTCCACAGTCTGTACAATCTGTCCTGATGTAAATATCATAATAAAACATACTAATGTAACCACAGAGAGCCAGTAACTCCAGTTTAACTTTCCCTAAAGTTGTAGTGCAGTGATGCAGGTCTGACGTAACAAACCACGCAGGCGGTGTTTGAGTTAGCAGGGGGTCAAAGGTGAGTTACATATGTGTTATGTCAGTTCACATACCATGCACCGTGAACCAGGTGAATGTTCCAGAGCAAGTTTCCCACACGTACTGTCTAGCCAGAAGACTATCAGGGTTGTGGGGGATCAGATGTGGATCTGAGCTGCTGAGGACGGGAATCCTGATCACCGCATAATAACAACGAGAGATAAAAATGGCATTTAAAGCTGAAATCCCTCGAAGTGCACGGCATGAAATAACTTTTAAAAAAAGAAAGCCAGCATGGGTTCTGAAGTACAAACAAACGTGCCATACCCGCAGTGCATCGTGTCATTTAAGTTTGTATTTTTAGTAACTATGATAACCACAACACGTAACCCTCGCTTCTATCCAGGGACACGCATGCACTTTTTTTTTTTTTACAATTTAAGGTCATCTGCACAAGAGCAGCTGGGCCGTTTGGTGCTTTGCACAGATGCACATCGCTCCATTTGTTGTTACTGGTCACTGACTTCACAGTGAGTTTTACAACCCCATTCCTGGGATTTGCACCAGCAGCCACAAACCATCATAACCACTGGATTGTTAACTACGGATCATCCAGCTTTGTTTATCACATCGCATAACGTTAGGACGAGCTAACTCAATCTGTTTACAGCCCAATTTAAACTGTACGCAGCCCTTTATCCCCATTTGTAGTTCTCTCATATTTGTATCAAACATTTTCTAGTTTTTATATAGCCTCTGTATAGACGACAGATAGATTTTAGCACAGCTTAACTTCTAAAACACAGACATATTTATTTTCTATGCAAATCTTTTAATTCCTCTGCAAATGATTTTAATTTTGCTACAATAATTTCTCTGCACATATTTACATTTAGATCTATCTCAGGTTAATTTTAAACGTATGGTTACTGTGTTATAGGTTAATTCTAATGTATTGTAATCAATGCATGTTTGCATGCTGGCTGCAACTGGATGCAATAAAGTATCTATCTATCTATCTATCTATCTATCTATCTATCTATCTATGTTTCTTTTCTTTCTATCTATCTATGTTTCTTTTCTTTCTTTCTTTCTTTCTTTCTTTCTTTCTTTCTTTCTTTCTATCTGTTATTGTTAAATACGTGTGCAACTCCTTTCTCACTTTGCACTAAATCAACACTGCGAAACTGCTGTATATACTTTTGTACAATATATTTGATTTACTATTCTGATATTTTATTATGTATAGTTTGTTCTTTATATTTTTATTC